>NC_139632.1:37006804-37009304 GCF_964638095.1 Poromitra crassiceps
GAAGGAAAGCAGTTGAAATGAAATGATGGAGCCAGGAGTCAGAAGAAGTCGTCTGATATGATGTATTGAACATAGATCTTGGCCAAGAGATGCACTCTTGTATATTCACGGATGGATACACAGGCTTACATACATTGAACAGAAAGTCAAAGATACTTATAGGACACACATCAGATGACATCAGTCTTGACGCACACTTGAAGGCTACTCTGTAGACTCAACCTATCTGTTATTCTGGCCCTGTAGAGAGCACCGTGGCACGGTGACAGGGCACAGTGTGAGATAGAGAGGAGCTGCAAATGTAAGGTTATCTAAATACGTCTGTCTGTGTATGTACACAGGTTATCCAAAAATATGATGTCTATCTGTGTATGTACACAGGTCATCTAAATATGAAGTCTGTCTGTGTCATAACTATATGTAACTAAAATGGAAACGTATATGAATATATTAATAACTAGTGATTGTCCAAATAAAGGCTAATGTGATGTAAATTTTCTCTATCAACCATCATGTCTGAAAGATGGAACATGACGTGTTAGATGTCTGTTCAAGGCCATGCATTCATCAACTTGAAGGTGGAGGATCAAGGTCCATATCTTATGCCCAGTGCAAGGGCAGGGCAAGGGCAAGGGCAAGGGCGGGTGTTATCTTTGCTAGTTTCTAGCACTCAAAATCTCCCTTTTTTTCTTTTAATTACCATTGGGTCAGTTAGTACATCAAAGGACTTCAATGACCCAGTGTGCTAATAAGAAGAAGAAAAGGGAGATTTTGAGTGCTAGAAATGATGATCAGAGAGAACGCTTGTACTTGCCCTTGCACTTGCCCTTGCACTTGCACTGGGTGTAAGATAGGGCCTGAAATTATTTAACTGTAACAAACAGTGCAGCACTCAAAAGTTTCCTCCAAGCGGTTTTGTCCTTCACTGTCTGGATTCTGGGCGAAAATATTTGATTGGTACTCTAAGGCTTATAAAGTGACCCTTCAGCCGGAGGCGGAGCTCGCCATCTTCGGCTGCTCAGAGTCCTCTCTGCTCCTCCCTACGGCTGTACAACAGTCTCTGACGCAGGGGACGACTATCGCCAAGAGACTCATTTTGAAGGAGTGGAAGTCCCCCTCTCCACCTTCTTTTCAGCTGTGGCTGACAGACACGGTCTCAGTTATACATATGGAGAGACTTCGGTCCCTGAGGACCAATTCATGTAGGAAATTCACAATCATCTGGGACCCATTTCTAGACTACTTAAATGAGGTGAAGAACGACAAGTAACTTGCTCGGCTGACTTCTCATGGACCCCTTGCATGGGATTCCACGCACATTTCTTACAAGCACATGGGAACATGATGCGGCTGGTAGCGCTATTTTGTAATATTAATGTTGGTATATGTATGTTTTGTTTGTTTTTGTTTTTTGCCTGAGCCTGTAATTGTTTTCTATGTTCTGAAAATTATAAAATAAAATATGAAAAAAAAAAAAAAGTTTCCTCCAAGCTCTGCATCTAAGAATAGACTTTAATATTGAAAGAAGTAATTCAGTACTTTATCACACTTAACTCGATCATGTGACTTTTGGAGGTGATCATGTGACGTGACTAGGGCTGTGAATCTTCACTGGCCTCACGATTCGATTCGATTACGATTCATCTGTCAACGATTCGATTCGATTCGATTAAACGATGCATCACGATGCATCGCGATGCATCTTAAATCGATGCATCACTTTTTCCGCAATACATGATTTATTTTTTCTCACTTTCTTTTTTCTCACTGTGTGGCTACTTTTAAAATAAAAGTGCATTTGGAATTGCATTGTATTATGATCCATAATTAAAATAAACAACTGCATGTACTTACATTCTATTTTATTTGATTAAAAAAAAAAAAAAAAAAAAACGATTTTTGATATTTGTTAATCGATGCAGAATCGTGCACGTCCGCATCGCGATGCATCTTATAATCGATTATTTTTGACACCCCTAGACATGACACACCTTCATGGTTTATGTGATAAAGTAGGTGCTGCTACACTAGTTCATCACTTGGATTCCAGAGTTGGCGACTTGTTTTACATTTTACATTTGACTCATTTCGCTTTTATCCAGAGTGACTTACAATGAGAAGAAGTTACAGGGCAGGAATGAGACCAAGGCCAAAAGGCCAGTGCCGTGGATGCCCTGGAGAGTGGCCGTAATGCCCCTTCTACCCACACGGGCAGTTTGGCATGCCCTGTTTTCAACTTGCCGTTGTGCCCTTTAAAAGAAAGTGGCAGATTTATAGTGGCATCTTACGTTATGTGCTGTATCACACTGCAGTATTTCATTTTTCCACTGGGTGATTTAATTTGTTGAGGAAATGGAATTTTAATAACCATTGGTTTTGGCCTTGGTGCCCTACATTTTGGCTGTGGCCTCGCCCTAAAAACGACTCAATCGCCGGCCTCGAAGTAAAGTATCCCCATTTCAAGCAACCAGTCGTAAGGAGGTCATTCCTGTTACCATAG
>NC_139632.1:37011804-37089304 GCF_964638095.1 Poromitra crassiceps
GAACTCTCTTATTGATCCGTCTCCCTCTGGAGAATGACACCGTGACCTTTGGTGTGATGCGGCATGGCGGGTGGTCACATGACATGTTTCACGTCTCATCAGCCGACAACGGCGGTCCCAGAGGCCAGCGAGCGAGCGACCGCAGCACGACTTTGCTCTTCCTGTCTGCCTCCCTGGCCTGGATGGACCTCTGCCAGCCGTCAAGCTTGATCAATGGGACACCGATCGTAATCTGCTAAATAGATGTCGTGGTAGAGATAGCCCAGCACCCTTTCAACGGCCTTATCACCTTCTAGGCCTACCTTTAATCTCCTTATTCAACGAAGAACAGTCATTCTGTAAATGACCTTGCTGTTCATTTTCATTTCATTTATGGTTATTTGCATAAGGACAGATACACATGTCATACATATAACATTTAGCAAGAAACATCTGATGTCATGTATCACAACATTTGTAGCCTAGCTCATTTGCAATGCCCGTCCCTAGATGTTATTAAAAGCACGTTATGTTGTTATTAAAAACACCAATGAAGTCTTTGCGCCGACATCCGCTGTACAATGGAAACCCAGAAATATCAGCTGTCTGTCCCAGAGTCTTATTAGTCGTCAGACTGATAGAGTCTGGGTGCGCAGACTGCTAAAGCGCTGATTGGAATGGCCGCCAAAAAACGGAACACGATAATAATAATAATACGCAGACACTTTCCCCCACGCCTCAGGCTACGGGATGAGGCAGACCACACAGACACTCTCTCTGGATCTGGGAGTGGAGCTCACACAGGGCCCATTGTGTCTGTGCCTACCTGCAGCACCAGGTACAGCACACAGCATGCGGGCTGTTATCACCTCATTACCGCCCCCCTTCCCCCCCACCACCCCACCACCATCAGCATGGATCACAGAGTGTGGTGTGTAGAGGGGTGCTGCCGGTAAACACCATCAGCATGGCTCACAGAGTGTGGTGTGTAGAGGGGTGCTGCTGGTAAACACCATCAGCATGGACCACAGAGTGTGGTGTGTAGAGGGGTGCTGCCGGTAAACACCATCAGCATGGCTCACAGAGTGTGGTGTGTAGAGGGGTGCTGCTGGTAAACACCATCAGCATGGACCACAGAGTGTGGTGTGTAGAGGGGTGCTGCCGGTAAACACCATCAGCATGGACCACAGAGTGTGGTGTGTAGAGGGGTGCTGCTGGTAAACACCATCAGCATGGACCACAGAGTGTGGTGTGTAGAGGGGTGCTGCTGGTAAACACCATCAGCATGGACCACAGAGTGTGGTGTGTAGAGGGGTGCTGCTGGTAAACACCATCAGCATGGATCACAGAGTGTGGTGTGTAGAGGGGTGCTGCTGGTAAACACCATCAGCATGGATCACAGAGTGTGGTGTGTAGAGGGGTGCTGCTGGTAAACACCATCAGCATGGACCACAGAGTGTGGTGTGTAGAGGGGTGCTGCTGGTAAACACCATCAGCATGGACCACAGAGTGTGGTGTGTAGAGGGGTGCTGCTGGTAAACACCATCAGCATGGACCACAGAGTGTGGTGTGTAGAGGGGTGCTGCTGGTAAACACCATCAGCATGGATCACAGAGTGTGGTGTGTAGAGGGGTGCTGCTGGTAAACACCATCAGCATGGATCACAGTGTGTGGTGTGTAGAGGGGTGCTGCTGGTAAACACCATCAGCATGGATCACAGAGTGTGGTGTGTAGAGGGGTGCTGCCGGTAAACACCATCAGCATGGCTCACAGAGTGTGGTGTGTAGAGGGGTGCTGCTGACTGTATTCCCACACTGTCAGTCATGCAGGTTAGATTGTGAACATTAGCCCCTCCCCGCTCATCAAGACAACTCATCTGGCTCTTGGCTAGCAGAGTCGGCGGTTTCCATGCCGACTGCGTCTTCCCTCTCATGCGATGACACGGAGAGGTTATAAATATCACTGCTCATAATCCACCCATGTGGAGGAGCGCAGAGCTGCGCTTGTTACTGGACCACATTGGGTGGAGTGGTTATCTTCCAGGTGCAGATAAATAACAGAGAGGAGTGAGTGGCTCTGTCCACGATCATTTAAAAATCATCTGCGATTGAGTCGGTCTGGAAGCAGCAATAATATAATTTCCTGTGCTGTAATAATTATACCTCAGCATAAAACGTCAATGGCAAAGAAGGAAGTGTGGTTGAAATGTAAATACAAAACATAAACCGTACTGACTTGTTCCTGCTGGGGTCGGCAACTTTCTTTTTGTATTATTTGGTGAAATTTTCACCTTTTCAGCGATGAGTAATTCAAGCAGTGTTGCCAGTGTAGATAGACTTAGCTACAGTACCCCCCCGGCGACTTTATATTTCAAAAGCGATTAGCGACATACCTGGCAACTTTTTCTGACCATGTGAAGAACTGTTAGTCCTTAATTCTTAATCTTAATGAATTAATCTTAATCTTAATTGCCAAAGCATTTGGCAAGAAATTGGTGTGGCTGATGATGCGGTTGTCTCTACTTGTTTGACTAATCCAGAGAGGTCTGATGGTCACATGACTCTCTCTCTCTCTCTGCCTGTCTGAATGATTACAGCACTTGATTGGCTCAAGAAGTCATTAGAAATGACCAGAGGACATCATGGAGACAGTCCGCATGTGTGGGAACGCCCACAAAATGTTAAACGGCTGGCGCGCGAGTGGGGTAAAACCGCCCATGGGCTGACTCACCAAAAGACAGGGGGTGCAGCTCTAAACTACAGGTTTGGGGGTTCTAGAGCAGAACACAAGACGTCTGCTCAGATGTGCGTTTACTAGGGATGTCACAATATATCGTCCCACAATATATCGCAATATCAGAACGTGACAATACGTATCGTTGAGATGAAATCTCATATCGTGAGAAAAAGAAGCTGAACATGGTGGCACTGATCTGCATCTGATTGCATGCTCGCTCTCCTTTTCATTGCTTTGTTTGAACAGATGAGGGACGTTACAGACACGGAGGATGAAAATGGTGAAATTACTCAAATTAGCGTGGAGGATGCCCCCTCAACTTACAAATCGATCGCAAAAAAATATTGTTAAAAAATCGTATCGTATCGTTATCGTGAACCCAATATCGTGTATCGTATCGGATGGTGAACTGAGTGTATCGTGACACCCCTAGCGTTTACTGCGGTGGTTAAATCCCCGATCGTGTCTGCCTGGGCTGGGCTATCAGCTAAATTCTAACTTTGCTGAATGGATAGAACGGGGGTTTTTACCCCCACCCTAGCTAGCTAAACCAGCGTCTATGACGAGACGTGGCCTCAACCTATACGCTAAGACAGATTTGAGTGGAGGGAGGAGTTACAGTACATTGTGTATGGGAGACACTGTGAATCAGACTTCATTACATTCGACAAGCAGGTTGTGCAAATTGGCATCAGCTGTAGCAATTTGTGGCCAAATGTGAGTCAACACATTAACGTCGTTCCCCATGGTCCAAAAAAGTCACCAGACTTGTCACTCGCTGCTTTTTCACACACAGAAAGTCGGTCTGAAAAGTTGCTAAATCTGGCAAAAGTTGCCAAATTAGCAACAGTGTTTCAGTCTCACATGACTTAGCCAGAAAAACTTCAGCTTTAACTAGCCAATTTTTTATTTCTGCCTCCAGAGCATCTCTGCCTCCAAGAAATGTTTGTATAACTAAAACCCAAAATGTGCAGGAAGGAAAGGGTTCTGAAAAGAGACGTTCTGGCCGTGTCCAGATCCACAGCCAGACGCGCTGTGGATCTATTCAGGGAGATTTGTCAGAGAGCGACCAGGAAACCTTCACACAGACCTTTAATTATTCCCTGGTGAGGCCCTATTTGTAATTAGAGAAAGAAAATGTGAATGCATTCTGTGGAGGATAATGGCACTCTCTGCAACACACTGCCCAGGAATACATCTCCAGTGTCTGTGTCTCCCAAGGCAACACAAGCTGCTCACCACACTCATTACTGTTAGTATGCATTGACTGCAGCATGCCTTCTGCCATTACCTCCACACATAGATGCCATGACACTAACCTCCACAGACGGTGTCTGTCTGTAACTCAAGTGAGCTCCTATCACCTAGCTACCTAACTAGATACTTGATTAATTAGGTAACTTATTTTAATATAGGTGGATGAAAAATAATTAGTTTCAGACGTCCTCATGCTTGAAGGTAGCATTGCACGCGACAGGTCGCACTGGTGCTGTTTCCATTGAATATACAAGATTTTTTCTGACGAAGATTGATCAAGTTGAATCCCAAAGCATTTGACAATAAATTTGTATAAAACGGCATGGCTGGGGGCTGTTTTCTCTAACGTTATACTACTTTTATAATCCAGAAAGGTAGAGGCTTCACAGGCTACCGTGAACACTTTTAATTTGAAGGCGAAAAAGGGAAATGGTACATATGAACTGATAGAATTGACAGACCAGTGTCAATTCAATCTACGAATACACCATTTCCCCTTTCCGCCTTCAAATTAAAAGCGTAAAACCCAGCGAACGAAAATGTTACAAACGCTACAAATGAGAAGTAATGACAGCTTATCATTTAATAAAGCACAGTTAAAACAAACTCCACTTACACTTGAAGGTTTGCAATGGTGCTATCATCACAGGCGCAGTAGATGCCATGACAAATAAATTGCGCTGCTTTCACCATGCAGTTTTTTGGTCTCCAGCTTTGTTGCTCAGGGCTAATCTCTTTCCAGAGATCACCTGTCAATCAAACAGCGTGCCCAATACTGTGACACCTAGATTTTCTGCTACAGTGTGAGTTTCTGTAGGTGGCGCTCTTTTCTTTTACTCCTTTAAGACCAAGGTCCACCCAGGGTTATTCCCAGGTCGACTTTGTGTTTGAAAGGGTTCACCTGCGTTGCCCAACTCAGCTTGGCAACCACCTGGGTCTGACAAGCAGCCGCTTCTATAACCACATGGGTCTGACAAGCAGCCGCTTCTATACATGGGTCTGACAAGCAGCCACTTCTATAACCACATGGGTCTGACAAGCAGCCACTTCTATAACCACCTGGGTCTGACAAGCAGCCACTTCTATAACCACCTGGGTCTGACAAGCAGCCACTTCTATAACCACCTGGGTCTGACAAGCAGCCGCTTCTATAACCACATGGGTCTGACAAGCAGCCACTTCTATAACCACCTGGGTCTGACAAGCAGCCACTTCTATAACCACCTGGGTCTGACAAGCAGCCACTTCTATAACCACCTCGGTCTGACAAGCAGCCACTTCTATAACCACCTGGGTCTGACAAGCAGCCACTTCTATAACAACATGGGTCTGACAAGCAGCCCCTTCTATAACCACCTGGGTCTGACAAGCAGCCACTTCTATAACCACCTGGGTCTGACAAGCAGCCACTTCTATAACCACCTCGGTCTGACAAGCAGCCACTTCTATAACCACCTGGGTCTGACAAGCAGCCACTTCTATAACCACATGGGTCTGACAAGCAGCCCCTTCTATATCCACCTGGGTCTGACAAGCAGCCACTTCTATAACCACCTCGGTCTGACAAGCAGCCACTTCTATAACCACCTGGGTCTGACAAGCAGCCGCTTCTATAACAACATGGGTCTGACAAGCAGCCCCTTCTATAACCACCTGGGTCTGACAAGCAGCCACTTCTATAACCACCTGGGTCTGACAAGCAGCCGCTTCTATAACAACATGGGTCTGACAAGCAGCCCCTTCTATAACCACCTCGGTCTGACAAGCAGCCACTTCTATAACCACCTGGGTCTGACAAGCAGCCACTTCTATAACCACCTGGGTCTGACAAGCAGCCACTTCTATAACCACATGGGTCTGACAAGCAGCCCCTTCTATAACCACCTGGGTCTGACAAGCAGCCACTTCTATAACCACCTGGGTCTGACAAGCAGCCACTTCTATAACCACATGGGTCTGACAAGCAGCCGCTTCTATAACCACCTGGGTCTGACAAGCAGCCGCTTCTATAACCACCTGGGTCTGACAAGCAGCCACTTCTATAACCACATGGGTCTGACAAGCAGCCGCTTCTATAAGTGACGTGTGTGTCCATCCATCCGTCCGTTTTCACTGAGATTTGAGCAGCGCACAGAGACGTGAGGACACACACACACGCACGCGCACGCCCGCACGCACGCACACACACACACAAACACACACACGCACACACACACAAACACACACACACACACGCACGCGCACGCCCGCACGCACGCACACACACACACAAACACACACACGCACACACACACAAACACACACACACGCGCGCACGCACACACACACACGCACGCACGCACGCTCTCACACACACACACACACACACACACACACACACACACACACACACACACACACACACACACACACACAAATTGTAATTTGCAGTTTTACAGTAGGTGTTTTTGCAGTAAAATGGTGGGAATTGGTAGAAAACACAAATCAAGGACTAAATCAGATGAAAGTGGCACTAAAGAGAGAGGAAATTAATTTGTACTGCCTACCATTATGAAAGTCATAATCATTTCCTGTTATACTGCGCATCACAGAAACAACTGGTAATGCGTTACTGTAGTGCTCCTCCTTTATTTTCTATGCGATCAGAGTAACAAGTTCAACAAAGGGAAATACTATGCCTGGATTCCACTTGTTTCCATTTGAATGATTATACAAGTTATAGGCCGTAGATGGCCCCCCGTTCAAGGCGATAGGAGTCTTGTCTTTTTCGTCACAAACTTACTGTCCGGGGGAAGCCGTTACCACGGTGACGCCCGAGTGAACTGACCTTCCTTATTCACCTTGTGTAGCCCCGCCCACTTGACCCAAGATTCAAGATTCAAGATTCAAGATTTTTATTGTCACTCCATGGTACAAGTACCACGTGTGAAATTCTTGTGCAGTGGACTCCGTTTACGACATAGTACAAATAGGCAACAAGCAATAAGTAATAGGCAATAAGAAATAGGCATCAATAGGCAATAGGACAGCAATAAGGCAATAAGAAATAGGCATCTATAAGCAATAAGACAAGTCGGTGGCTTATACGACAGTGGCATATTCATTGCACATAGGTGCACATGTCATGTGCATACGTTAGACGTGTTCAGACATTCCAAATTCGACGTTTTATACATACATGTGCAAATAGCATGTACCTTATTAAACATACACTTAAATTTACAATTAAACGTTAGGCACCTTATTAAACATACACTTAAATTTACAATTAAACGTTAGACAACCCAGTTGTGTTACGACTTCCTGTTCAGAACGTCGTCACTTTACCTGGTCAAACCTAGTCTGACTCACTGGCTGCAATTTCACATTGAGTGGCAGATGATTCTAAAGGCCGATAACACAATGAACACAATCTTAAAGTCCCTGGAAACCAAAATCCACAAAAACGTTCTAACTATGTTATTTAGGGTCTTATGTTAGTAATTGTCTGCCTCCGAAATTATTATACATTACTTTCAACCCAAAGCCTTAAAATCGACACTTTTCTACAAGATTCTACAAGATACTTCCTCATTGAAGAGAGCAGTGCGCGAGGTGCTAAAATGCAGGAGCTTATGACGTCATAAGCTCTATATAACCTTTGTACACGTGCGCAATCTGCCCTTCTCCTTTTGTCCGTTCTTTGCCCCCAGTGACAGCGCTCCCTCAGTGTCCGTCTGCCTCCCACTCTGTGCCGAGCGCTATGCTGCTCTCTCTCTCTCTCTCTCTCTCTCTCTCTCTCTCTCTCTCTCTCTCTCCTCTCCTCTCTCTCTCTCTCTCTCTCTCTCTCTCTCCCTCTCCCTCTCCTCTCTCTCTCCTCTCCTCTCCTCTCTCTCTCTCTCTCTCTCCTCTCTCTCTCTCTCTCTCTCCTCTCATGTGAGAGAGAGCACAGAGAGACACACAGCCTGGTGACGTGGGGTTACTCACACATACACACACACACACACACGCTGTGCAGTCGCAGCGAGAGTCCCTCTCCGAGCAACGAACACACACACACACACACACACACACACACGCACGGTGTGTGTGTGTCGATCTCTCTTTCTCTCTTTCTCCGTTTCCCTCCCCCCCTCTGTCTCGCGCTCTCTCTCTCGGAGGCTGATGCAGATGGGACACGCCCACACATTCCGCGGGAGAAAATACACTCTAAAAAATAATTCATTCTCATTACTTTTGCCAGACTGTCAAACCTAAATTTATATACTTTGCGACGTTCATCATCGTTCAAATTTGGCTGGTGGCTTATTAACACTTTCAGTGCCACGGCCCTTGGGCAAAAGGTTGCTTGCTGTGCCACATAGGCCGCAATGCATTTTAAAACAGTCATATAATTTCTTTAATAATTACTATGTAAACACTGAACACGCACAAATAACGATGAGACTCTCTTCTATCACCTGCAAAAAAAAGTTTATTGATCCCATTTTCCGTTCTTTAGTTATGAGCCGGAGAAGATAGCTTGATTGAACGAAAAACAGAGCTTTTTTTCTACGAGCTGAGATAATGAGCCTTTTGTGAAATTAAACATTTCAAGCACATCACTGACTCTGAAGCTAATTTTCTGATGTAGTCACACCTCAAAAATAATTTCCTTCAATAAAACAGTGAAGGCAAGGGAATTTTGTTTGGAAGAATAATATTTTTAGCTGAAACCAGCAGCGCTGGCGCCTGCATGCGCTGCTGGTTGCAGCTTCTTGCTGATCTTTTGCTGCTGGTGGGCATCGGATATTCTGGCTTGCGTTTGCCAACCCTGTCCTGCTGTCTGGGTCTGTGTTGTGTACTTGGCTCTGCGTGCCCACCTCCCCCCCTCCTCCTCCCCCCCCCCCCCCCCGTTGTGGGAGGAGTGTCTCTCTGCTCTGCTGTTTTCTCTGCCTGTGCTCAGCACTGAAAAAGTCCGCTAGATCCTGCTTTTTTACAGCCGCGTGTACCAGCTCCCATGCTTCAAGTTGAGAATAATAACAAATCCACGGCTGATCATGCAAATGGGTGTTGCAGCGGACACGGAGGCTGTTGCAGCGGACACCGAGGTGCTCAATTGTGATAGCAGATTGGCTGCTGCAGGGGCACAGCTAAACGTTGCTTCAATGAAGCCGCTGCATACGGACGGATGCGATGCGATTTCCTTCCCCCCAATGACTTCTTCTGTGTGTTTCACTCCACGTTCTCTCATCTGGAGAGCGCTGTCGCCACCTAAGGGTTCTGTAAAATAGGTTAGACACATTCAATACCTCTGATATTGTAAGAGGCGATGTAAGAGGCATAGATCGACACCCCCCCGTCAAAAAAAAAAAATTGAGTTATTGACGCCATTTGGCGTCGCTGGCACTCTACGGTAAATTTCTAATGACGCCATATGGCGTCGCTGGCACTGAATGTGTTAACATAGGCTCCTGTGATGTGATGAACTCAAAATGCTAAATAATAATAAAATATTTCTGGTTTCCAGGGACTTTAAGTACTGTACTGTCACAGGAAGTGTGACCCCGTGTTGGAACATAAGGTGAATAGGGACTTTGGCTTTACGTTCGACAAAACAGCAGTCCTGGAGCTGGTAGGGATTCGGTGCCTTGCTCAAGGACCCTTCAGCGGGGAGGATGCGTGCCAACATGAGTTAACTGCAGGTCCTCAGATAGTCTCTGTGTATTTAGTACACCACCCTGCTGCACCCGTGATGAAACAATGTGTCCTAAGTACAGCAGGTCATGTATCTGTCAAAGTGACAGACAACAAGACAGAGAGGACTAACAACAAGCACACATATTCTGACTTATTCAGCAATGGAGACTTGAAAGGCGTAAGAGCTTCTATGTATTCGTGGTAGAAATGGTTTATTTTAGCTTACTTGGCACGTCGCTGTTTGAACTCAAGCGTGGGCTCTTTCCAGCTGGAGGGTTTTCTATCACATTAGCTTGTTGTTGTTGTTGTTGATAATGATTGGATGTGATGTGGTGGAGTGGACTAGGATGAAGTGTTAAGTGTAGGCGTAACGTCTTTCAGTGTTGAGAGGGTAGGTGGGATGTTAGAACTTCATTTGGAGCTCCCTGGAGGTGTTGGGGGCCTGATTCAATGAATCATGTGTGATATTTGGAGGCGTCCACTTGACAACACCAATGGCATACCCATGCTTTACACCCCTCCCCCCTTTGCTTTACACCCCTCCCCCTTTGCTTTACACCCCTCCCCCTTTGCTTTACACCCCTCCCCCCTTTGCTTTACACTCCTCCCCCCTTTGCTTTACACCCCTCCCCCTTTGCTTTACACCCCTCCCCCCTTTGCTTTACACCCCTCCCCCTTTGCTTTACACTCCTCCCCCCTTTGCTTTACACCCCTCCCCCCTTTGCTTTACACCCCTCCCTCCCACTTTCCTTCCCCTTAACTGACATCCAAGCTAGATTGGAAGAGACTTTTTTAACATCATAGCACCAGAGAGTTACATCACATTCTGCATTAGTAAATGTCTCAAATTCAGCACAAAATGTGGGAAAGGTAAGCAGACAGTCATAATAAATGTGGGAAGGTTAAGCAGCCAGTCATAAGCCACAAACTTTGTTAAAATACACACATTCATTATGGAGACTCAAAGGCAATTTAGGTGCTTACATTAATTCCTACCCTCTCACTGCATCATTTGCTGGACAAAATCAGTTATATTATGAGCAACCTACAACCTGATCTGATTATTAGCAAGTTCCATAAAAGATTGCAGAAAGTTCTCAGATTGTGGAAAAATGTGCAAAAAAAGTCTGACCGAACTGATCCCCGGATTTTTGAAGGGACGAATTGCCGAGCACTGCAAAATGTATGTATCAAGTATTGGGAACAATAACCATGTACTGTATGTGTTTTTGAAATACAACTAGGATGTCAAGTTTTGAGTGACATGCTCCGTGCTGCTTACTTCCTCTCTGCAGCCTCTCATCTATAGATTCTTTAGCATTAATAGCATATTTTCTGCAGGTCATTGCGTGATTTGTCCTTGCCTCAGGACCCAACACATCAGAGGGCAGGCTGCCTTCATCTTTCATGTGTTTCCCTGGTCTGGACCACTGAGATGCAGGAAATCATCTGGAGACAGTGACTCCACCTATTTTCACTATGCAGTTTGAAGCCAAAACTATTGTACCCGATTCTGCACAGTGTGAGGTCCCCGCCCCTTTTCCATCCAGCTGAGGCTGGTGCTGCCTTTGCAGACAGTGCGTAGTATTTATATACAGTCAATGCTCTCTAGCTCTGTGAGTATGGCACTTTAAGTAACCATGTAGATTCCCACTATGAGGTCAGTTTATCAAAATGACGTCTGTATGGAGATCTGATTTACATGCATGAGGGACCAGCCAGTGACTGCGTGAGACTGGCTGCCACAGCTGTCAATCATCCCTTTTTATATCTTTAAATAACTACTTGCAAACAAACTGATCAGAAAAATGACCACTTGGACCGGCATTAGTGTGATAAGAACTATCTAAAATGATAGAAACCACCTTTGGAAAAAAATTATCTGACGTGTACTTTGATTGTTTAGTTTGGCTCATTTCCCCATCCACTAACATGGGGAAGGCGGGCCTCGTGACCTATACTGGTAGCCGCCGCCAGGGCGGCGATCTCAGATGCTTCGGCCTCACTGTAGAGAGCCCATATCCTGTCCAGTCTTTTATATGTCGATGGTCTGGATGAGCAGACTTCAGGACCAAGCAGGAAGTGAACACAGGAACCCGGTCAGAGGGGGTTCACTTTTCTCCCCAATAAATAGTATTCGATCAGCATCATCACGGTTGCTGCGGCCATGTTGTTGACATAAATGGTAAATGGCCTGCATTTATATAGCGCTTTTATCCAAAGCGCTTTACAATCAGTAGATAGTCTACATTCACCCATTCATACAAGGAGGGTTAAGTGTCTTGCCCAAGGACACAGCGACAGCAGCTGGGAGGGAGCGGGGATCGAACCGCCAACCCTTGCGTCATTGGCCGACCCGCTCTACCTCCTGAGCTAAAGCCGCCCCCATAGCACTGCAGCTCTCAACTAGTGACACAGCCTATGTGAGAGCAGCGCTAATAGGAAGCTAGCCGCCGTTAGCGTTACCTCTATCGTCTATTACTGTTCCTGTTGTGTTAGGATGGTGGCCTGCGTTATACATGGCTGTAGTAATGACAGCAATAAAGCCCCCGTGGTTTGTTTCTATGCTATCTCTACCGTCCACAGACGTGAAGGGAGCGAGACTGAGGATACGTCAGCAGCACAGGAGAGTGGATGTGTGGATAGTTAGGAGAGACAGGTAAAACTTTCCGACAGCTCCTCACAGGAAAGTCTGTTCACCTCGTTTTTTCTTTTGTTTATTACAGGCATTAACGGCAGCATACAAACAACAACTCTGGGGTTTTTATTGCTGTCATCACCATCGCTATTTTGGAATAGACCTTAACACAACAGAAACGACAACAACAAGTTACTAGTTGACAGCTGCAGGAGCGCTGTGTGCGTGCAGGACGGTACGTCAACAATACCACGGCGGTGACCTTGATGATGCTGATCCAATACTATCTATTCCCCCTGCTGTCCCACTCCTTGCTCCACCCGCTCTGCTCCCATCTGAGGAGAGTTGTAGACTAGCACATGTTTCCTCCGACACATGTGCAGTCGCCAGCCACATCTTTTCACCTGACAGTGAGGAGTTTCACTGGACAGGACATAGCATGTGGGAGGTTCACGATATTCCCCCAGTTCCCCTTCCCCCCCCCCCTCCCGAACAGACACCCAGACCGACCAGAGGAGGCACTAGTGCAGTGACCAGGACACATACCCTTAATCCATCTTACTAAAATGTCACACAAAGTACATTTCAGTCAGCTTGTGTACTTGTACATACAGGAGAGTGACCCCATTGTCATTGACCTTGCATTTGTTTTTGCCCAACTTTTCCAGGGCTACTATGAGGAACAGCATGGATTGTGCTGAGAAAGAGCTCGACCAATCAACATCATCATTGGTAAGTAGCAAATAGGCTTAGTAGACTTCAAGAAAAAAATTAACTATCCCCATATGCAGCAAAAGAAACGGCGCCAGTCGTGACAAGGCTCAATAGCACTTAGTTGGAGAACGAGCTGGGGAGCACTGCCTCTCTCCTCTCACTAAGCTGGAGGTCTGGACAGAGCCCACTGCAGAGGCTTAGTGGGGAGGCCTTCATAAAGATCTTTAAATAGGAGCATTTCATTCTGGGTTTTTTTTTTTTTTTTTTTTTTTACTCACGACACCTCCAGTAATGAAAACGTCTCTGTAGGGTGGAGTAGTACAGGCTGGTGTGTGAGTGGCACTCAGCATAATATAATATAATATAATATAATATAATATAATATAATATAGTATAATATAATGTAATATAATATATAATATAATATAATATAATATAATATAAAATTATATAATATAATATAACATAATATAATATAGGAATGGGTATTTTGAATACATTTCCAAATTCGGGAAAATATTAGGCCTATATATTATATATTTTTTTTTACCAAATGCGCATGGCAGAAAATACTAAAGACACCAAAGGACAGTGCTGCGGCTCTACACTACAGGATTGGGGATTCAAAGGCAGGTACGTAGACTTTTATGCCGTTTTACGTGCGATCGGGCTGAAACTAAATAGAGTCTTAATTCAATAATGAGAGACTAGTAGAAAGTTTAACAAGCTTTAACGATACAACAAATTCATTTTGGCGTATGACTCCATGATATGATGACGCTCTCCTGAGATGATGAGAGGGCGTCGTCAGTGAAGAATAGGATAGGAAATCCCTCATAGGGAATTCTTCAATCAGGAGTCATGACGATGGTGGTGGTCAGGGGAGGATGTGGGGCGAAAACAACTGCTTCAGCGATGATGATGAGCAACTGAGAATGACACATGGCACATACGCAGCACGTAGCAAACAGAGTAAAACATGGACCCTGATATACTACGCTGATTAGGTGATTGGGATCAGCTGGAGAGGAATAGCTTGGGCTGATTGGTTATTGCCACATGTGTGGTAAACTGTGAATGGATGAGGAGACAGCATCAGTGAAAGGGGGCGAGCCTAACAATGAATAGGTTGAGGCCACGTCTCGTCATAGACGCTGGTTTAGCTGGCTCAGCCTGGCTGGGGGCGTGGTCAGGGTGGGGCAAAAACCCCCGTTCTATCCATTCAGCAAAGTTATAATTTAGCTGATAGCCCAGCCCAGGCAGACACGATCGGGGATTTAACCACCGCAGTAAACGCACATCTGAGCAGACGTCTTGTGTTCTGCTCTACAACCCCCAAACCTGTAGTTTAGAGCCGCAGCACCGTCTTTTGGTGAGTCAGCCCATGAGATATATGGGCGGTTTTACCCCACTCGCGCGCTAGCCATTTAACATTTTGTGGACGTTCCCAGACATGCGGACTGTCTCTATGGGTTATACAACCTCAAAGAAAGGGGGCGGGCACTGTGATATGACCTGAACTGGGCGTTAGCTGCTAAGTACAGTAGTCTTCATTATTGAAAATAGTCCAAGACATTATTAAATATGAGTTCATTATACATGTAGATTTCATGGGTGTATAGAGTTTTAGGATAACTGGTAGAGGGTGTAGTAGGGTGACAGCTCTTGGGAGGAAGCTGCCTAGGTAATAGGTAGTTCCGGACTTAATAGAGCAGTACCGTCACGCAGAGGAAAGTTTTTGAAGCAGAAGATTGCCTGGGTGCACACAGGACCAATAGCATTCAGGCTTCCGACTGGTCTGGAATCTCCTAGAGTTTTGAGAGGTTATTCCAGACCGGAAAAGTCTGGGAATTTGAATTGAATTTCAACCTGGCCATAATGCCCCTTCTAAAATCCACTACCCGCAAGGCCAGTTAGGCATGTCCTGTTTTCAACTGGCCGTTGTGCCCTTAAAGGAACACTCTGCCCACTTTCAACCAGCTTTGTATCATTAGAAGATCAGTAGTATATCAGAAAACTGTAAACGGTTTTGAAGTCTGTCATTTAATTTGACAGTTATTGAGTGTTAAAGTGTGGACCAGTGACATCACTGGTCCACACTAACTCAAATTAATAACTCATTAACTCAAATCAACTGTCAATAACTGTCAAACTAGATGAATGATGAATAGTTTGACAGTTATTGAGAGTTTATTTGAGTTAATGAGTTATTAATTTGAGTTAGTGTGGACCAGTGATGTCACTGGTCCACACTTTAACACTCAATAACTGTCAAATTAAATGACATACTTCAAAACCGTTTACAGTTTTCTGATATACTACTGATGTTCTAATGATACAAAGCTGGTTGAAAATGGGCGGAGTGTTCCTTTAAAAGAAAGTTGTGGAAATTTGTTTCCTTTAGGGGACATGTGTAATTTGTAGCTACAGAAAATAACCTGGGCTACACTTACGTTATCGTGTTACTGGACATGTCATTAACTTTGCAGTCTGAGCCATCTTACATAATGCACTGTATCGCACAGCAGCACTTCATTTTCCTATAAGGATATTTATTTTGTTGAGGAAAAACAACTGAGAAAGGATTTTAACTCATTGAGTGCCAAGGACGAGTATGTTCGTCAATTCAGATACTAACGTAGAGTGCCAAGGACGAGTATGTTCATCAATTGCGTTTTTTGACGGTGGGACGTGGATCAAAGCCTCATGCATCTCCTGTACAAATATTGGAGCTATTGAAGGTGTATAACCTATTTTATGGACCCATTAGGTGGCGACAGTGCTCTCCAGATTAGAGAAAGTTGAGGAAAAACAGCAGAAAAAGCCGTGATGAAAGAGAAACCGATGCATGAGCCAGAGCGGCACAGATTGCTCTGGCTGGAGCCAACGTTAGCTGCGAACAGCAGCCAATCCGCTCCCACAACTGAGCCCCTCTGTCTCTGCTGCATAGTTTCTCCACACGATTAGCCGCCAGAAAATAAAACCAAAGCCAAACCATTCTCATGAGAATGGTTTGGCTTTTCAGTGTCGCGCTGGGAGCCGGCGCACAAGGCGGAGCGCTCCGAAAATAGACTGGGTGCAGCGCACTTTGAAACGCGCAGCAGAAAGCCTAGAATCGGACGCAGCTTCATCCCAGCTCACAACCGAAACCCCAGAAACGCAGACGAACTCAGCGAGCCCGATCCAGACTCCCCCGACGAGCGGCCGCCATCCGAACGTGGATCCGCAGGCAGCAGAGCCTGCCATAGCAGGCAGCAGAGACTCGCCTGACACACGCAGCAGAGCCAGCAGAGCCACCAGAGACACTCCCACGGAGGAGGAGTTTGGAGTTGAGGGGGGTGGGGGTGCTGTTTATTGAAGGAAATTACTGTTCAGATGTTTCAGGTCAGAAAATATTAGCTTCAGAGTCAGTGATTTGCTTGAAATGCTTCATTTCACAAAAGGCTGATTATCTCAGCTCCTATCTTCTCCGGCTGATAACTAAAGAACGGAAAATGATATCAATAAACTTTTTTTTGCTGATGATAGAAGAGAGTCTCATCGTTCTTTGGGCGTGTTCGGTGTTTACATAGTAATATCACACAATATTCTGTGGGCCTCGAGAAATCACTGAAAACGCTCTGAAACTCTGGCACTGGGAGCGTCCGTTCTCCAAAAGTGGCTGGCACTCAATGAGTTAAAAGAAAGTTGTGGAAATTTGTTTCCTTTAGGGGACATGTGTAATTTGTAGCTACAGAAAATAACCTGGGCTACACTTACGTTATCGTGTTACTGGACATGTCACTAACTTTGCAGTCTGAGCCATCTTACATAATGCACTGTATCGCACAGCAGCACTTCATTTTCCTATAAGGATATTTATTTTGTTGAGGAAAAACAACTGAGAAAGGATTTTAATAAGCGTTGGTTTTGGCCTTGGTGCCCCAATAAGTTTGTATATTTCAAAAGCCAAAGTGGCCTTGCCCTAAAAATGACTTAATTCCAGGCCTACCACATAGTAAAGTTAAATATTGCATCTTATTTTCTCCTGCTTGAGGGATTTATATTGAAGTCAAATTGGCCAATCAGAAAGGGTTGGTAAGCTTTTGAATAGGATGTGCTAATAGACGCATTGCATGGTGGTAAAGCCACGGAAATTGTCTAGAACCGGCTTACACGGAAGCACAAATACCCATAATCATTGACACCAAAATTGCACTGCGCTCCTTGATTGTTACTGACACACGGCCTACAGGCTCCCTAAGTGCACAGTGGTTCAACAAAATGCCAAAAACGTGACGAAACCGGAGAAAAATGCCACCGCAAAACCACCATCGTGATGTGCCATCACAAAAATAGAGCCCTTGTGTCAGCTAGTCCAACTTCTGCCTTTTTTTTTTTAGCTCCTTTGATCCAGCGAAAGCTGCTCTTTTCCAGCAACATCCTCAACATTCCTTCAGTTCAGCCACAGTCCTCTTCACTGAGCAGATCACTGGGCCAGCCAGGGGTCAGTGCTCAAGGGCACAGTGCTTATTGAGGGAGGGGAGAGTATTACTCATCCCACTTTCTCCAATCACATCTTTCCCCCTGCCGGTCCCGGGATTGGAACCGGGAACCTTCAGGCCACAAGTGGCCTTCTCGGACAGTTGGGGGTGTGGAGCACCAAACACTCATCATCAGCTTTATTTGAACGGGTATGCTGCCGAGCTGCAGCGATTAATCGATTGATCCATTAGTTGTCAACTATAAAATGAATCACCAACTTAAAAAAATATATATATATATGTATATATAATCAATCATTTTGAGTAAATCTTTTAGAGAAAAAAAATGGCAAAAATTCTTTGATTCCAGCTTAAATGTGAATATTTTCTGATTTCCTCACTCCTGTATGACAGTAAACTGAATAACTTTGGGCTTGTGGACAAAACAAGACGTTTGAGGTCATCTCGGGCTTTGGAAGTGAAACACTTAACATCTTCCACCATGTGGATTAATGATTAATCTCGATTAATCGAGAAAATGATTGATAGATTGATCGACAAAGAAGATAATTGTCAGTTGCAGCCCTATAGTATGCTGATTTTACAGTCTCTAAATGTCTTTGTAGAGAGTGCATGTGTGTTGCTGGCTCTCATTCAAACGTCTCACATCATGAGCAGACTGCCCCTGAAGGGGGTGTTACAGTATCGCTCTTTTCTGGACTGAAGGTGTTGCATTGCACCCAGGCAGTTCCACAGCAGTTTACAAAGCCTGTGCTTCCCCAAGATGTCATCCATGTTAGTTTTGGGAGGTTCTCCGCGGCTCCTGTCCTTGAACCTTTTTACTGATCTGACTGCAGCTTTAGGGCCATATTTTGAACCGGAATATAAATAAACTGCAATAAACTGGAATTTTTGAAATAAATAAATAATAATAATTAGGTCTACTTTCGATTTTGTTAATTAGGCCTACTTTCATCAATTTCAGCCAAACTATGGAAAATTCTGCAATATTCCATGTTTTAGGTTGATTCAAAAATTGTCAAAGTTTTGCGGAAATCATGTGGCCCTACAGTTTGACGCTGCTGTTGTAAGAAAGCTGAGAGATCTGTTTGCATGTTGTTGCATCAGAGCGTGACGCATGTTCTTTCTGAATGTATGGTTTTGAGAAGGCCATTAACGAGGACTCCTCATCACTAATGACAGATCACACATGCTCTTTGTAATTGAAAGAAGGGGAAGGGATTAGAGGCAGCGTTTCCTCTACCAGGTGGCCGCTGTGGCTTCCAGGGGAACTACAGCTTGTGTGAGGTGTCTTTTGACCCTGTGAAATTGCAGGAGTTCATTCTGCTCAAATGATAAATCTTTATGAGTAACTTGAGATGGCTGCTTTTTGAAAATGTCTTCTCTGATGTTAAGTTGAAATGGATCCCTCCCCCCTTCCTCCCCCCTCCCTCCCCCATCACAGCAGCCACTTTTCTGCTTCACGATACATTTCCCATGAATGTATAAAAAGTGCCCTGCCATTTTGCCAGCTTGATCATTGTTTTCTGTTTATTAATAAAAAAATAAAATAAAGACATCACAGAAATACAGTGCAGAACAAACACAAAAGCAACAACCCCCCAAAAGAAAAAGAAAATAAAGGGGAAAAAATGGTGAATGAGGAAGGTTACATACAAATGATCAGATATCATAAGTTACACGGCAATGACAACAAGACACAGTTAGCTCGACAAAACGTCAATCATTACACTTTCCAAGCAGGCTGACAATTAGGTTGCCAGATTTGATGAAATACCCCTTCTCGGTTTGAGATAGTGAATCGAATTCTCTCGTAAAACACTTTTCCTAATTCCTTGAGCCACAAATGTTGGACACTTCTCCGATTTCAAGGACTGGAGAGCAGCAGTTTTCTGGCTAGCAGAGTGGATAGAGAGATGGCCTGGGCCCAGGCGCGGACTGCATAATCGGGCACGTCGGGCAAATGCCCGGTGGCCTGGCCTGGCCTGGCCTGCAAAAAAAAAAATAATAATAATAATTTTGGTGCCCGCAGTCAGGCCACTCACTGAACAGCAGGCCAGGCACTGCCTACTGGTTTACTAGTGGGTTTATTACTTTATTCAGGGTTAAAATTGGACTCGGCCCAAATTGGGCTTCAAACGGCCCAAATCTGGCTTCAAACGACCCAAATCTGGCTTCAAACGACCCAAATTGGGCTTCAAACACAAATACGTTGTGTAGCTCTTTCTTGACAATTATTGGAATTTAATGCTAATCACACCTGGAATGAATAGGGATGGGTTTCGTTTCGTACAATATTTTTCCGATACCGATGCTAAAACAATACTTTAAAAATGTAAAGCGGATTTAAAGTGGAAAAAATTGGAACAGTCCAAACGATAGTGCTAGTGAAGGTGCGTGCGGTGCCGGTTTCAGAGTACCGCAGGGCGGATATTTCACTCAGCAGCTAGGGCATGGCACCTAAATGAGGTCTACCTAAATCTGTGTTGCAGTAAGTACCGGTGGTACCGGGTTTCAATACGCAACCCTAGGAATTAATAATAGCTGTCATTTCTGATTGAAATTCAAGCCAAGAAAACGAAAAGGTTGTGTATATGTATCCAGATAAATATATCCTGTTGTTGGCTGTTGGTGGCCTTATCCCTGAAGGCCTCTCTGTGTTAATGGCTGTGCCTGCTAAAGCCCCAGGTTGACCCGTTAGAGACTTTAGTCTGTTACCAAACAAACAAACTCAATCCCCTAACCCCCCCCCCCCCCCCCGTTCCCCTCCCCTCCTCCACCAATCTTCCTGTCAGCCTGTTTACCGCTCGGCTGAAGCCAGGTAAAGCGCTGCGCGCGGGGGGGGGGGGGGGGGGGAGGGGTTTGCCTCACCTGTGTGGTTCAGTCCAACTGAAAGCATAACCTCTCCCCATTGGCCGGGGGCCTCGAAACAAACCCCGCCCTCCTCCAAACCCCCACGAGGTGAAACCCAACACCTGTGACATCACACACTTTAGACATTGGCTGCTCGCTGGCTTGGCCCCATTCACAGTCAGCGCTGCCTGCAGGGCTTTTTCTCTCCCAGGAGAGATCTCTGAGCTCTGAGCCAGAAAAGGAGCTGAGATCCCCCCAGTCAGATCAATCAGGCAGCCCACACACTTCCAGAGCGTCCACCTGCCCGGCTAACCTGCCCGGCCCGGCTGCAGACCCTAACCCTAACCCCCCCCCCCCTCAGGCCCTGCCTGCGCTCATACCTACCGACATCTTTACGGGGGGGTTGTTTTATGGCTTTGTAGAGGAAAGGAATTGTTCTGCCTACTTTGGAGGCTTCTTACTGAGACAGCGAAGGCAGCACAGCACACCGTCCCAAGGGATATCTTCTCTCTTTTCTCCATGGATCTGCATCTGGGGTGAGCACGTACTGTATTTACTCTTCAGCATCTTCTGAAGCTTCATGCCACCTTGGGCACATGCTTTTTGAGATATGTTGTTGTTGTTGTTGTTGTTGTTGTTTTTATTTCTATCCATTTTTGAAAGTGGTTTGCAAGCATCTATTTATGGCTTCACTGAAAATGAGCCCGTCTTTGGATTAGTTTTGTCTTTGCACAGTTGTGTTTTATTGTGGATTGCGCTCAACAACAAAAGACTCTGATGAGGCGTACGCGTTGCACACACACACACACACACACACACACACACACACACACACACACACACACACACACACACACACACACACACACACACACACACACACACACAGTCTAAAACATAACATAACATAAAGTCTAAAAGTACTTACCGACCTACCTTAAGTCACTTTTGGGGTATTTACAGTACATAGACTTACTTGCATCCCCTGTGGAGACGTAGCCTAACCATAAGCACTACTTGCCTAAATCTAACCCTAATGTTAACAACTGACCCCAAAATCAGCTTTTTACCGCCTGGGGACACTGCTTGTTGCACAAGCAGGTAGCAAGCGAGGGAGACGCAGAGGAATCTAAAGTGAGAATATGGAGAGAATATTGCAGGTTAAACCTGGCCTGCAGGAGTGAATAGTTGAGTGTGAGTATCTGCTCTCTCACATGGTTCTTATGTGATGCTTTCCTCCTACACACTTCACCCAGGAGCCACAACTCTTTCCTCTGCCCAACACAGAAGGACTTTCTAAACTCCCGTATAATCATTTCAATCGTTTACTGCAAAGCAGTATCCTCAACAAAGTGCTGGAGAACAAATCCAACAATACTTCACATGCATTTCACTTTTGTACATGAAGCTTTACTGTAACAAAACTCTTTTATTTCAATGTATATGAATCACTATCAATTGAAGGTTTTACGGGAATGAGTGAGTGTGTCAGTGTACAGTAATTATGTCAGGCAGGTCACTGCCTTTTGGTTTGGAGACTAGACAGGAACAGTCAGTAGAGCTTTGTCTTCAGACCTACAGACTGAGGAACAGTCAGTAGAGCTTTGTCTTCAGACATACAGACTGAGGAACAGTCAGTAGAGCGTTGTCTTCAGACATACAGACTGAGGAACAGTCAGTAGAGCTTTGTCTTCAGACCTACAGACTGAGGAACAGTCAGTAGAGCTTTGTCTTCAGACCTACAGACTGAGGAACAGTCAGTAGAGCTTTGTCTTCAGACCTACAGACTGAGGAACAGTCAGTAGAGCTTTGTCTTCAGACCTACATACTGAGGAACAGTCAGTAGAGCTTTGTCTTCAGACCTACAGACTGAGGAACAGTCAGTAGAGCTTTGTCTTCAGACCTACAGACTGAGGAACAGTCAGTAGAGCGTTGTCTTCAGACCTACAGACTGAGGAACAGTCAGTAGAGCGTTGTCTTCAGACCTACAGACTGAGGAACAGTCAGTAGAGCTTTGTCTTCAGACCTACAGACTGAGGAACAGTCAGTAGAGCTTTGTCTTCAGACCTACAGACTGAGGAACAGTCAGTAGAGCTTTGTCTTCAGACATACAGACTGAGGAACAGTCAGTAGAGCGTTGTCTTCAGACCTACAGACTGAGGAACAGTCAGTAGAGCTTTGTCTTCAGACCTACAGACTGAGGAACAGTCAGTAGAGCTTTGTCTTCAGACCTACAGACTGAGGAACAGTCAGTAGAGCGTTGTCTTCAGACCTACAGACTGAGGAACAGTCAGTAGAGTGTTGTCTTCAGACATACAGACTGAGGAACAGTCAGTAGGGCTTTGTCTTCAGACCTACAGACTGAGGAACAGTCAGTAGAGCTTTGTCTTCAGACATACAGACTGAGGAACAGTCAGTAGAGCGTTGTCTTCAGACATACAGACTGAGGAACAGTCAGTAGAGCGTTGTCTTCAGACCTACAGACTGAGGAACAGTCAGTAGAGTTTCGTCTTCAGACCTACAGACTGAGGAACAGTCAGTAGAGCTTTGTCTTCAGACCTACAGACTGAGGAACAGTCAGTAGAGCTTTGTCTTCAGACCTACAGACTGAGGAACAGTCAGTAGAGCTTTGTCTTCAGACCTACAGACTGAGGAACAGTCAGTAGAGCGTTGTCTTCAGACCTACAGACTGAGGAACAGTCAGTAGAGCTTTGTCTTCAGACCTACAGACTGAGGAACAGTCAGTAGAGCTTTGTCTTCAGACCTACAGACTGAGGAACAGTCAGTAGGGCTTTGTCTTCAGACCTACAGACTGAGGAACAGTCAGTAGAGCTTTGTCTTCAGACCTACAAACTGAGGAACAGTCAGTAGAGCTTTGCCTTCAGACCTACAGACTGAGGAACAGTCAGTAGAGCTTTGTCTTCAGACCTACAGACTGAGGAACAGTCAGTAGACCTACAGCGGCACTTTGGCACTTTTCCATTAAGGGTTAAAAGAAGTGGCTTGTGCCAAAATAAACTTTGGAAAAAGTGAACTGAAATGTATTTAGAGCTGAGAGTTTTCATTTTGCAGGGGGAAAAAAACATTCCAATGGCTCCTGATTACAAAGTCAGTTGATGTCTGATTTGTATTTTAGAATTGAATCTTTCAAAATGTCCCCCCATGGACTTTTGGTAATCAGTTTCATTTTAAAACCATGCAAGGAAATAGGTAATAGGAAACTTACAATTGCAAGTTGCCCCTTTCAAGTATCAGGCCATGTTGGCCTTCTCCTAACTCCCTGAAGACAACGGGACTTCCTAGTGTTCGTGTTGACATAAAACAACTGTATCCAGATAGAGGAGCACTTTGAGAAGTAGGCCAGATGCAGCACTGAAGAACAGGTCAACCTCCCCACGGTGCCTCAGTACACCTGAGCTGTGTTTTGGTGAGAAATCACCGGACGAGTCGTGCCTCTAACGTTGCTCAGCGGAGAACTGGCTACTCTTTGGGGAGCGCTTACATTTCAGCCGGCTAGGCTTACGTCTTTCAACCGCACTATTGTCAGCGGCTAATCCTCCACGCAGTCCTCCTCCCAGTCATTCAGTTAGAGAAGCCCGCGTCGACTTGGAGCTGCATGGCCTACATGTCAGTACAACTCATTCATTCAGTTAGAGAAGCCCGCGTTCGACTTGGAGCTGCATGTCCTACATGTCAGTACAACTCATTCATTCAGTTAGAGAAAGCCCGCGTTCGACTTGGAGCTGCATGGCCTACATGTCAGTACAACTCATTCATTCAGTTAGAGAAGCCCGCGTCGACTTGGAGCTGCATGGCCTACATGTCAGTACAACTCGTTCATTCAGTTAGAGAAGCCCGCGTCGACTTGGAGCTGCATGGCCTACATGTCAGTACAACTCGTTCATTCAGTTAGAGAAGCCCGCGTCGACTTGGAGCTGCATGGCCTACATGTCAGTACAACTCATTCATTCAGTTAGAGAAGCCCGCGTCGACTTGGAGCTGCATGGCCTACATGTCAGTACAACTCGTTCATTCAGTTAGAGAAGCCCGCGTCGACTTGGAGCTGCATGTCCTACATGTCAGTACAACTCATTCATTCAGTTAGAGAAGCCCGCGTGGACTTGGAGCTGCATGGCCTACATGTCAGTACAACTCATTCATTCAGTTAGAGAAAGCCCGGGTCGACTTGGAGCTGCATGGCCTACATGTCAGTACAACTCATTCATTCAGTTAGAGAAAGCCCGCGTCGACTTGGAGCTGCATGGCCTACATGTCAGTACAACTCCTTCATTCAGTTAGAGAATCCCGCGTCGACTTGGAGCTGCATGGCCTACATGTCAGTACAACTCATTCATTCAGTTAGAGAAGCCCGCGTCGACTTGGTGCCGGATGGCCTACATGTCAGTACAACTCCTTCATTCAGTTAGAGAAGCCCGCGTCGACTTGGAGCTGCATGGCCTACATGTCAGTACAACTCCTTCATTCAGTTAGAGAAGCCCGCGTCGACTTGGAGCTGCATGGCCTACATGTCAGTACAACTCCTTCATTCAGTTAGAGAAGCCCGCGTCGACTTGGAGCTGCATGGCCTACATGTCAGTACAACTCATTCATTCAGTTAGAGAAGCCCGCGTCGACTTGGAGCTGCATGGCCTACATGTCAGTACAACTCGTTCATTCAGTTAGAGAAGCCCACATGGACTTGGAGCTGCATGGCCTACATGTCAGTACAACTCGTTCTGTGGGATTGGCCACATGTTCCCTTTCACACCAAGGGTGTTTACACGCACCCCCAATGCTCCAATTACGGTAAATGATACGCTTAAGGCTTAAGGCCGTGTTTACTTTGTGTCTGAGGTGGTTTCTCTAATGACCCGGTTTACACAGATTCACTTGATAATCGGTGTGAACCTGGTCGAACACTTTCCCAAACAAAAAGACATGTAAAAGCATGAGGAAAGTAAGGTAGTTATAAGAGTTCCGTTGTCGATCTTAATGACGTGGTTTAAAACAAATAAAGTCGGACGAAAGCGTTCACATGCCGCAATAAATAACGATGGAGTGTTAACCAGGTTATGCTTACTCTGTGCCCTTATCCCAATTAATGTAATCGGATACAGGCGTTTATTACATGGCAATTTTGAATCGTTGCGGTATTGCCTTAATCAGATTAAGATGGAATGGTGAACGTGCGTGCGTGTGTGAACGTAATGACGAGAAATACAGGCGAATCACAGCAAAGTGGGCGGAGCAAATGAAGAGCTCAGGCATGAGAAAAGTCAAGCCGCCCTCCTACACCTCTACACCCTCCTACACCTCTACACCCTCCCGCCCTGCTGCCCCCTTCCCCCCCCGCCCCCCCATCTCAATTAGGCAGGGGCCCATTTGGTTGTTGGCTGATGAGATGGGTCAATACCTTATCACTGCTTTCTATACTCCTCCACAAGTTGGCTTTGACCCCTGCTGTATTCTGATCTATGATGCAAAAACATTCAAAGCATTATTACTCATTTCTAAACGCTCGATTGTAAAGTCTCCCTCTTCCCTCTGTGTTTTCAGTTGACACCTGTTTCATCCTCCAGGCTAGTCATGTGCCGGGCTTTTCTCCTCGATCAAAGGATGAGCCTCAGAAGAGTCGATGCCGCTTTTGGAAGCAGACATTTCATTGTATTGAGACCTTGATAGTCAGAGTTTTTTAGGGGGATATTTGGATTCATTTTTTGATTGACTCTTGTCGATTTGAAACTCTATATTAGCTGGTAATTTGGCCCCTAATGACAGCTTGGAATGCTTCCCACCGGATGCTGGCGGATGTCTCAGGTGTGTTCTGTGCATCTCAGGTGTGTTCTGTGCATCTCAGGTGTGTTCTGTGCATCTCAGGAGGGTTATTTGTTCATCTCAGGAGGGTTATTTGTTCACCTCAGGAGGGTTATTTGTTTGCCCAGGCTGTATTCTGAGCCCTACAGGCACCGGGCTCTTGGGGGCATATTTCACCCCCCCCTCTATCCTCCCTTTCGTCACTTGGTCTCCCCCGTGCCCCTCCCCTCGTCTGCCTCGGCCGGCGCCACACGCTGGAATCCGAGAAAGGGCTTTGCTCACGGCAGGTTAATTGCCTCAGAGATTCCTGCGCTAATGGAGCTAATCCCGCCTTTGTGTTGCTTTGCGCTCCAGATTTGAGCTGTTTGCTGCTTATTGTGTCGGCTCGCAAAGAATTAATTGATTACCGCCGAGGCTCCGCTCTCGTCTGGCTTTAGTTCGGCTTGATGACTCCTTCACAGAGGGGCTCACAGAGGGGCTGTTGTCTTTTGACGGAGAGACACAATGGCACGAAGAAAGACGTACACGGGGACGGAAGCTAACACACGCAAACGCACACACACCCACACACGCACACACACACACACACACACGCACACACGCACACACACACACACACACCAGTGTTTCCATGTCCGCGACTTTGGGCTTGTTTTCCTGTAGAGTTGCTTATGATTATTGGTAGCAGGTTGTGTTTTCTTCAGTTTTTTTTTGCTTCTGCTTATTTGGGCTTGCTCCGTGGTTGCGCTCTCTCTCTCTCTCTCTCTCTCTCTCTCTCTCTCTCTCTCTCTCAATAATGACATATAGGCCTAAATAAATTAAGTAGCCTAATAAACAAACCTGAACATTCTTTGTGGTAATTCGATAACAGACACAATTTTCAAAAGGCAAGTGATAATTCAATTTGTTGCTGTGATTTTGTTTGTTGCTGTGATTTTGTGCCTACTTACCTACTGCACCTTGTCTGTAACGCAGCAGCCCACAGCATAAGAATTTCACACGTGCGTCCACTTGTGCAACGGAGTGACAATAAAATCTTGAATCTTGAATCAAAACCAGATAGATCATCATCCTACAAACAATGTATGTCGGATGTCACTTCTTTTGGGCTTGTTTCCATAGACCTGGTTGCTGGTTTGTCGCACAAGATCTGGCAACACTGCCACACACACACGGATGTCTGAAGTCAACACGAAACCTTTTACCACAGCTGGAGGTGGATCAAACCGGGGTTGGCGTAACACTGGTAATTTGGTTGCCTTATGAAGAGAGCATTTCAGTCGATTTCTTCCGTCTTTGAAGTAGGAATTCAAAGTGGCCTTCCCGCTCCCACGCGCTTCAGAACGAGACTTCAGAATAGATGGAATTTATTACCATTTTGATTTCCCTGCCTCAGTTCTTCAGGGTGTCATCCATAACATGGTGCCTGTGTGTGGAACTTAATCCCTCACAAGTCCAGCTCTTTGTGCGGCAGGATTGCAACATGCTCAGTTTGAGATTGTTTTTTGGTGTTGGTGTTGGTGTTGTTGTTGTTGTTGTGGGTTTTAATCTTCAATCTTGTGCTTGTTGTATATTTTCAACATTAATCAAAGATATTTGAATGATGACGTTAAATAAATTCATGACCGGAGCCAATCTAATCTATAGCTGTGAAATCTCTCAGACGTGGCTCCTTCATAAACAAAATGTAAATATAATCGTTCTGTTTTGAGGACTCCTCATTATATTTCCTTATATTTACCTGAGGCAATCGTTGCTTGCTGTGAAAGTGTTACAGCCTTCAGAGGCCAAAGTCTCCGTGCAGCATCCTATAGGAGTCCAGTGTTACAGCCTTCAGAGGCCAAAGTCTCTGTGCAGCATCCTATAGGAGTCTAGTGTTACAGCCTTCAGAGGCCAAAGTCTCCCTGCAGCATCCTATAGGAGTCCAGTGTTACAGCCTTCAGAGGCCAAAGTCTCCCTGCAGCATCCTATAGGAGTCCAGTGTTACAGCCTTCAGAGGCCAAAGTCTCCCTGCAGCATCCTATAGGAGTCTAGTGTTACAGCCTTCAGAGGCCAAAGTCTCCGTGCAGCATCCTATAGGAGTCCAGTGTTACAGCCTTCAGAGGCCAAAGTCTCCCTGCAGCATCCTATAGGAGTAGGGCTGGGACGGATCACAGATAATCCGTGACCCGTACGGATCAGCCCCCACGGTTTGGCACACGGTTCGGAACGTCGTGGTCCGCGGACCCCCCCCCCCCCCCCCCCCCCCCCCCCGTTTGTTTCATTTAACGTTTAACGTTAGTGTATGAGAACGCCTGCAGCGCAGGCAGACACAGACAGGCATCATCATGGCATGCACAAGTGAGCTTCCTCAACCCTTCGCTGTAAAGTATATCTGAAGGCTGTGGCTAGTGGCTACTAAAGACAGCGTCACACAAACTTATTTCAACACCTCTGAAAAAGCACAGGAATGCGAGCAGCATGTTGCGCGCTGCACAAGATAGCCAGAGCCACAACACGCACACACACACACACGCGCACACGTTTCACGAACACATCACCGGACGGTGAAATGTTGCCTTGGACACATAACAACAAAACAACACGTGGGGACACCGAGTAGCTTAACGTAGCATCAACGTTATGTTTCCAGACTCACCCGGTCTGGTCTGTACCCGTGTCATGTGACTACGTTAGCACGCAACAGCCAGGAAGTTAGGCGCAGTGCCACCTAAAACAGGAAGTTGGGTTGTTTTGCCTTCAGAGTAAAAGCATAAATTGTGTCATGAGAAAAAAATATTTTTTGAGCTGTGCAGGGCAACAAATGGTTAGAGAAGTATAATAGTAAATCTAATTTTGAGAGAAAAAATCTGATATAGCCTATTTTTTTTTTTTTGCTGATCCGAAAAATCCGTGATCCGTGGCTCAAAATCCGTCACGCGATCCGATCCGTGGGTTTTCTGATCCGTCCCAGCCCTATATAGGAGTCTAGTGTTACAGCCTTCAGAGGCCAAAGCCTCCCTGCAGCATCCTATAGGAGTCTAGTGTTACAGCCTTCAGAGGCCAAAGTCTCCCTGCAGCATCCTATAGGAGTCTAGTGTTACAGCCTTCAGAGGCCAAAGCCTCCCTGCAGCATCCTATAGGAGTCTAGTGTTACAGCCTTCAGAGGCCAAAGTCTCCCTGCAGCATCCTATAGGAGTCTAGTGTTACAGCCTTCAGAGGCCAAAGCCTCTCTGCAGCATCCTATAGGAGTCTAGTGTTACAGCCTTCAGAGGCCAAAGTCTCCCTGCAGCATCCTATAGGAGTCTAGTGTTACAGCCTTCAGAGGCCAAAGTCTCCCTGCAGCATCCTATAGGAGTCTAGTGTTACAGCCTTCAGAGGCCAAAGCCTCTCTGCAGCATCCTATAGGAGTCTAGTGTTACAGCCTTCAGAGGCCAAAGTCTCCCTGCAGCATCCTATAGGAGTCTAGTGTTACAGCCTTCAGAGGCCAAAGTCTTCCTGCAGCATCCTATAGGAGTCCAGTCTTACAGCCTTCAGAGGCCAAAGTCTCCCTGCAGCATCCTATAGGAGTCTAGTGTTACAGCCTTCAGAGGCCAAAGTCTCCCTGCAGCATCCTATAGGAGTCTAGTGTTACAGCCTTCAGAGGCCAAGTCTCCGTGCAGCGTCCTATAGGAGTCCGGTGCTCATAGGTCTCCCTGCAGTGTCCTATAGGAGTCCAGTGCTCATAGGTCTCCCTGCAGCGTCCTATAGGAGTCCAGTGCTCATAGGTCTCCCTGCAGCATCCTATAGGAGTCCAGTGCTTATAGCAGACATGGGACCAAGTCACTTCGGTCCAAGTCTCAAGTAAGTCCCAAGTCATTTGGTCCAAGTCTCAAGCAAGTCCCAAGTCATTTTGTTTTGGGCAAGTCAAGTCAAGTCAAGTCAAGTCAAGTCGAGTCCTTAGTTAAGTCAAGTCACTTTTTTTCCCACAAGGAGAGAGCAGGGAAAGGGAGGAGGGGAGAGAATAGCAGAATGTTGGGGAGGAGAGAGCAGGGAAAGGGAGATGTGGAGGGAGCAGGGGGGGTGTGGGAGAGGAGAGAGCAGGGAAAGGGAGGAGGTGTGGAGGGAGCAGGGGGGGTGTGGGAGAGGAGAGAGCAGGGAAAGGGAGGAGGTGTGGGAGAGGAGAGAGCAGGGAAAGGGAGGAGGTGTGGGAGAGGAGAGAGCAGGGAAAGGGAGGAGGTGGGGAAGGAGAGCGGGGGGGATGTAGGGGAGGAGAAAGCAGGGACTTTAGAAAACAAAGTGATTGAACAGAGAGGGCAATTAAAGCCAAAAGCACAATAACCCTCTAATTGCCCATAAACATAATGAGATTTTGTCAAAATAAGGGATCATTTTGTCCTGGGCAAGAGACACAAATGTGTCTGTTGTTGACCTCATTGAGGTGTAATTCTGCATGCAACATGTGTTTTTTCTTTTTTACAAAGTAGCAAGTGACTAACTGTGTATATTTCCCATCTCTAGGCCCGGGTCTCTGCAGTCAGGGTTAAGGCTGAGGGATGCCACTAGGTTAGGATAGGGTAGGTTAGGCTGTAGATTAGCTAGATTGTTTGCCTTGCTCTCCTCTTGCCTTGTGTTTTCTTGTTCTCTTCTCTCTCTCATTCTCTCTCCTTGTTCAATTCTGTTTATTGAGTGCTATATTATACTTAGCAAGACAACACATGCTTGAATCAGGGCAATAATAATAAGCTTCAATGTGACACGAGGGCAAGACAGAACATTTGTCAATGTTCATAATCAAGAATAAGACATATAACAATTTGGCATTCAGCTAAAGAAAGTGTGATTTCATCACTTTATTTATGGGGAAGTTAGACTCCGAGCTGAAAGGTCACGTTGGGGCTGTTGTTCTCCCCGAGTCTGCAACATTCAGTTCTCTTTTTCGCTTTTCATTTCTCTGTTTGATGGTCAAACAGAGAAATGAAAAGAGAAAAAGAGAACTGAATGTTGCAGACACCTTAGTACACCAAAGTTTGAAGTAGATCCGACCAACGGTTCTCGAGATACGGGAGGAACGCATTGACACACACACACACACACACACACACACACACACACACACACACACACACACACACACACACACACACACACACACACACACACACACACACACACACACACACACACACACACACACACACACACACACACACACCTCTCCCCCCTCCAACCCAGGGCTGACACATCAATTTGCATAATGTCCCAAGATGTGTCATTGTGGTTGACAAGGAAGCAACCAAATTAAGCTAAATAAGTGGTAGATAAAGTAATATTTATTTTTACCAAATTTTTACCACAAATTGTAAATATTTCAATGTTGGCCAAAATAAAAAATAAAAATTGCTATATGAATTAACACCCTAAGTCTATAGCACATTTTTAGACGGGGCCGTATATATACATCTCACAACTTGAACAAGTTGTAAGGATGACTGGGAACGTTGGCGACCGTGTTGCACAAGCTTGTGCATAATATTTTAAGATACCTTGGCGTGCAGCAGGCAGATTGGCTCGCAGATCGAACCGATCGTCTACTGGCTCGCAGATCGAACCGATAGTCTACGGGCCTGCGCTGGCGCAGCGCTGGCCAAAAATATTTAATACATATTTCCTTTCAATCACTGTTAAACAGTAAAACACTGACAGCCAGACTACAACATCAAACGTTGTTAGATTCCGCCCCTGTCCCGTCTGCCTGTTTGAAGAATATTTCAGCTGTGTGCAATCCAGTGAGAGGATTGATTGACGGCCAGTCATCCAATCACGACAATGCTATAAGGCGGAGCATGACTGGATGACAATTTGTCATTGGATGACTCAGTCATGATCCTCCTTATAGCATTGTCGTGATTGGATGACTGGCTGTCCGTCAAGCTCCTCTCTCCGTCTCCTCTCCTAATGCCGTTCCAGCTTGCACTCGCCATGCAATGACTGACGCATACCGCATACAGACAGAGAAACTTGGACAATAAATGTTACCTTATGATTTTTTTATGATTATTTAAACAGACAAACACAAACAAGTCATCCAAGTCATCACCTCTCAAGTCAAGTCAAGTCTCGAGTCTTTAACTTCCAAGTCCAAGTAAGTCTCAAGTCATTTATGTTTTTGTCAAGTCAAGTCACAAGTCATCAAAACAGGGACTCGAGTCGACTCGAGTCCAAGTCACCAAGTCTCAAGTGCCCATCTCTGGCTTATAGGTCTCCCTGCAGCGTCCTATAGGAGTCCAGTGCTCATAGGTCTCCCTGCAGTGTCCTATAGGAGTCCAGTGCTCATAGGTCTCCCTGCAGCATCCTATAGGAGTCCAGTGCTCATACTGTAGGTCTCCCTGCAGCGTCCTATAGGAGTCCAGTGCTCATAGGTCTCCCTGCAGTGTCCTATAGGAGTCCAGTGCTCATAGGTCTCCCTGCAGCATCCTATAAGAGTCCAGTGCTCATAGGTCTCCCTGCAGCGTCCTATAGGAGTCCAGTGCTCATCGGTCTCCCTGCAGTGTCCTATCCACCTTATTTTTGAATGCCCCACTGTAAAAAATAATTGTGGGTACAAGGTCCGGTTTAACGTGACTTATTGTTACAGCTTGCCATTTCCTTTGTTATACTCGGCTGCAGACCTATGCTCCCGAATTATAAACCGGAAACTGGAGTACGTTATAAAAGTTATAAATATAGTCACGTTATAAACACCTAACCAACGCTGGGGGTCCGTATGGAAACACTGTTACTCGAAATGGTTAAAAGTTAAATCAATTTGGTCATTCAATGGCGGTTTACTGCCATGTAAAGTAACTATTACGTTAGCCGTTGGCATTAGCCACAGTAGCCGACTACCCACAATGCATTACGTTATCCCAGCACCCGAACGACACAGCTGTAGAGCAGAATGGCTCTGCTGTAAAATCCTCAGACGTTTTTTTTGTCAAGTTAAAACAGTCTATTACACCGGAAGCGGAAGAAGCACCCATCAGGCATCATGGCAGCTAGACATAAGGACATAAGGTGGTCCAGTGCTCATAGGTCTCCCTGCAGCGTCCTATAGGAGTCCAGTGCTCATTAAGGGGCCTCCTGGGTTTAGGAGCTGGAAAGAACATCCTTAAGGGGATTGTTCAGGCTTTTCTGAAGCCTATCTGATTTATAATGAACTCGGACTCCTTTCAAACTGCCTTTGTTTGCATCAGTGTTTTGCTTGTACAAATATATTAGAAGCACAAGTCACATTCTATTCCAGTCGCTCTACGTAATTAACTGTATTGTGGAAAAAAGTGAGTAATTGTTTGGAAATTCTATGCAAGGGATTTTCAGAGCTGTGTTCCGTTTTGAACCTTATTGATTGGATTTGCGCTACAGCGTGGTGAACAAACGCTACCAATTACTTCCTGCGATATCCCGCCGACCTGAAGCAAGCTGAAAGGCTGCGTGGTAAATCAGATAAGCCTCTTCTGAAGGCTCAGAGAGCTTTCTTCACCGCCATGTTCCTGACGCTGTGGAGGGAAGTGTGTGGACCTCCAGCCAAAACCGCCTGTGTGGGGGAATAATGTAGAAGTCACACCCTCTTCCGCCTTCAGCATACAAACCAAGGGATTTCATCCGCCATTCATTTTTCCATCTACGTTTCGTCAAATGTTTATAAAAAATAGTTTTACTTGGTCAAACCAAGCGATTCAGCTATATTTAGAATCAGGAGAGATCGTAGAACATTTCACTCGGACCAAAAAAAAAATATTATTTCTTTTTATTAAAAAAAAAAATTTTGGTCCGAGTGAAATGTTCGATGGTCTCTCTCCTGATTCTAAATAAAGCTGAATCGTTTGAGGCAGTAAAAAAAAAAGTATAAGCATTTTATGAAATATAGATGGAAAAATTTAATATCTTGTTTCGTACGCGGTACGCGGTAAGAGGGTGCAACTTTGGCACTCTATCCACTGCGTGTGTGTGTGTGTGTGTGTGTGTGTGTGTGTGGGGGGGGGGGGGGTGGGGGTGGGGGGTGGGGGGGGGGGGTAGAGACGAGTCCCGACGCGCCTGGTGAATATACGCGCAGGGAGTCCACCTGACTGGCTGTTATGACAGGAGTTATGGCCTAAGACAAGCGCTCCATTCCTTCATTTCACTAAGCCTGACTGAATGGGACAATAAGCAGGGGAGGGCTGGGATTCTTTTGAATGTGTGTCATCGTTCACGTATGAGAGAGGATATTGATCACGGTGCGCTGAGAGGCCGTCCTCTCCTCCCCTCTCCTCTCCTCTCCTCTCCTCCCCTCTCCTCTCCTCTCCTCTCCTCTCCTCTCCTCTCCTCTCCTCTCCCCTCCTCTCCTCTCCTCTCCTCTCCCCTCCTCTCCTCTCCTCTCTCCTCTCCTCTCCCCTCCTCTCCTCTCCCCTCCTCTCCTCTCCCCTCCTCTCCTCTCCTCTCCTCTCCTCTCCTCTCCCCTCCTCTCCTCTCCTCTCTCCTCTCCTCTCCCCTCCTCTCCCCTCCTCTCCTCTCCTCTCCTCTCCTCTCCTCTCCTCCTCCCCTCTCCTCTCCTCTCCTCTCCTCTCCTCTCCTCTCCTCTCCTCTCCTCTCCTCTCCTCTCCTCTCTCCTCCCCTCTCCTCTCCTCTCCCCTCCTCTCCTCTCCTCTCCTCTCCTCTCTCCTCCCCTCTCCTCTCCTCTCCTCTCCTCTCCTCTCCTCTCTCCTCCCCTCTCCTCTCCTCTCCTCTCCTCTCCTCTCAGCTTGTCTGCTCTGGAGACACATTAGCATTCTGTGGGTCCACGCTCAAGCAGGTGATGAGTGACTCATTGCTACTTTGCCGATATGGGTCTTTGAAGGCTGACAACAACATTTTTAGACCTATGTGTGCATAGCTGCCAACATTAGGCTGTGAAAAAGAGGGACATTTTCTGGGCTATTGGCAATATCCCCCCCCGCCCCCCCATAGATAGGTACCCATATAAACATTTTCATTCAGATATCTTGAGGTGAGAAATCAAGGGACCCCTTTGAAAATGTTTTTTTCCGCCTTGCCAAAATTTTGCCTGAATTTTGTATACCGTTACTTTTTGACTCCTTTTTCTCTAATTTATTTAATATAAAATTCATGAGTTTGGGTTGTTTTGGTGGTTAAAAGTTGCGATACCTTTGGATGGAAAACCGACTTATGTCACTACGTGTCACCGCGTGAGCCCTCTAAACGCAGCCTGGAGACTGGAGGAATTAGCAGTGTTCATATTTAACAGTGTTTATGAACCAGTCAAATAAGCAGCTGTCCTGACTGGACGTGTCACCTAAACAGCCGCGGTCCTGTCTATGGCACTCTGGCATGGTGAGGCCAGCAGCTTCACACTGTGGAGTGCTGGAACATGTTAGACTCTCTGCTGATCCTGTTGCTGCCAATGAGGCCGTTCAGCTGAAAATAATCTCTGAGCGTCTTCTTCTTGTAGCATCTTGAAAGAGCAAACAGAGACAGAAGCACTGCCAGCTTCCCTCTCTCTTGACGTATTCGCAGCTTTGCTGACTTGTAATTTGCCCTATTATGCCGAATCGTTGCCGTCTACCATAATGATAGGAAAGAAGGAGGTGTAATTAAAAGGCACACCACAAAGTGTCATGTTAGCATTGATCCTAGCCTAGCGTGTTCTATGATAGCTTCAAGCACAACAGAACAAAACCAACCTCTTCATTACTGACACCGGGTTGTCAACCACACCGGGGGGGAAATCCTTTCCCCCCCCCCCCCCCCCCCCCCCCCCTTTGGTAAAGTTGGAGGTGACACCAATACCTCCTGTTACACCAATACCTCCTGTTACAGCTAGAGGCCAGTTTTGAAGCCCAATTACTGGAAATGTAGGCTACTGTATCATGTTAGCATTTTTTACAGAAAGGCATTTTACAGGCATGCTTACCTACAGGATATTCCTGTATTGAAATTCAAACCAGAACTAAAATCAGCCATCCCTTAGCACAGCTTAATAATAATAATAATACTAATTCTTCTTCTTCTTCTTCTTCTTCTTCTTCTTCTTCTTCTTCTTCTTCTTCTTCTTCTTCTTCTTCTTCTTCTTCTTCTTCTTCTTCTTCTTCTTCTTCTTCTTCTTCTTCTTCTTCTTCTTCTTCTCTGTTAAATAATTATATGGACAGTTGGACACTATTGCTATCAATATTCTAGATAGGCACCATACCTCCTGCATCACATCGCTCGCTAGCCTGTCTGCGAAGCTACTGTAAGCAGGTCTGGCTGTGGTTAGATGGGAGAACATGATGCTAGAAGTGGTGTTGGAGGACCAGTAGGAGGTGCTCTTCCCTCTGTCTCATGAATAATATCCCCATCCCCAATACCCCAGGGCAGAGACAGGGACTCTGTCCTTAGAGTGAGCCCCGTCCTCCGGATGAGATGTTAAACCGAGGTCCTGACTCTCTGTGGAGTAGGGGTGTAATGCCGGTGCCCTGGAGGGTGTAACGCCGTGCCCTAGGGGGTGTAACGCCGTGCCCTGGGGGGTGTAACCCCGGTGCCCTAGGGGGTGTAACGCCGTGCCCTGGGGGGTGTAACCCCGGTGCCCTGGGGGGTGTAACGCCGTGCCCTGGGGGGTGTAACCCCGGTGCCCTGGGGGGTGTAACGCCGTGCCCTGGGGGGTGTAACCCCGGTGCCCTGGGGGGTGTAACGCCGTGCCCTAGGGGGTGTAACCCCGGTGCCCTGGGGGGTGTAACTCCGGTGCCCTGGGGGTGTAACCCCGGTGCCCTGGGGGGTGTAACCCCGGTGCCCTGGGGGGTGTAACTCTGGTGCCCTGGGGGATGTAACTCCGGTGCCCTGGGGGATGTAACTCCGGTGCCCTGGCTAAATTCCCAAAACAGGCCTTCCCTCAACATAACCACCTAATCATTCCTCATTGCCTAATTGGCTCTTTCAGTCCTCAACTCTCCACTGAGATAGCTGATGTGTGGTGAGCATTCTAGTGTAAACTGGCTGCCAGTTAATTAATTATGTTCTATAGATCCCCCAATCAATATTGTGGACACGAACAAGCCCACAAGTTCCAAAGTCACAAACCAGAGCGCTAATAACTCAAATCCACTGACAAGAAATCAGAGTTGATAAAGTCCACACTTTAGCATTTTATCATGTACAACATTTTTGCATAATTAGTAGTGCTAACTACTAATATAACTACTACTATATAGCTACTAATAACTAGCAAGCCAAGCAGCCTGAGGCAGTACTCTCTAAAGAAGAGAAGCTGACAGATGTTACTCATCTAACTTGGCCGTCTTACTGCCACATTTCCAAGGCCCTGCTGCGCTGCCGTGGCAGCAGTGAGGGGGGTCTGCTGTGTGCCAGTACTGCAACAGTACCGCAGCAAATGGCCAAATTAATTGAGTAACAACTGTGATATAAACTGGGGACCCAGAGAGCTGAGGTCACATTCAAATAAACTAATGAATTGTGTTTATATGTCATGACTCATAACAGAAAATATGCCACGGGACTGCATGGAGGTATTTGCCTGCCGGTGGTTTGGGTCGACAGCCCTCTTTGTTTGAAGACTTGAGATGCAGAGGGCAGACATTAGCTTGCTCTTGCAGTAATTGGCTGAGAGATGGCTTTTAGAACAAGATCAATTATTCAAGCCAGACATCCCACTCCATCGTTGAAAAGCTGAACGTTGACTCATGTTGTACTGATGTAAATACACACAGTGCTGTTATGTTGTGACTGACTCACTCGGTTGCACTTTGACAGTAATGACCTCACAAGGGACCTCTTGGCTTTGATAGACGGCTTGTCAGAAATCATATGAGTTGTTTTGACGTTATTACTCGTGGTTTATGTTATTCTTTCAGTCTTCTCAACTTTTAATTTGATATATTATATTATATCTATTTTGGTTCTGTGACCTCTGTGTGTGTGTGTGTGCGTGTGCGGCGCGCGTGCGTGTGTGTGTGTGTGTGTGTGTGTGTGTGTGTGTGTGTGTGCGTGCGCGTGCGCGTGTGTGCGTATTGTGTGTATGTAATTCAATCAAGCCATTAATTTCTTACCTTGTAACTGAATGCCTGGATCATCCAATCACGTTTTTCTTCTTCTTCTTCTTCTTCTTTTTTTTTTTTGCAAATTCAAATCAGGTTTTGGCACAGATTTGGAAAAGAGACCATTTCAAATATCCCCTCGCTGTAATGAAAACTAGTGAATCCCAAAATGATGGCATTAAGAGCATTGCAATAGTTTACACAATAATCATATTTCATGGGAATATTTGTGTTGATCTCAATGTAATGTAATCACCGCAAACAACAGATAACGGCATAAGGTGTAATGTGGGCTAAGACCTGTGGAACAATCGTGTGATTGCTGACTGATGAGTAGTGTTTATTTGGTTAAGGTTCTTGAAGCTCTCTTTAAGGGTGCTTGTCATTGTTTGGCTCCGCTAGCCGGCTGACAGCCATTCTCTCTCTGCTACAGTAGCTTCCTGAGCCATCAGCCAGCCAATCAATGAGAAACCTGCGCGCTATCCTGCCGTCTCCACAGAGGGAAGAGAGAGAGAGAGGGGGGAACTAACAAGTGTCTGTGTCTCAACATTGTTCCAGGAGGTAACTTATAGTCTGGGAGCCTTTGAGGCTGTCTGGGCAGCTTTGACAGAGGAGCTGCGGGGAGAGCAGTGACAGCAGCACACAGGGAAAGTGGAGATGGGCTGGGCTTCCTCTGGGGAGGGACGACTCATCTTTCTCCTCACTCCAAGCCCCGTTGAACAGATCTACTGTAAGACAGTGCACTCAGACACTCTTAGTTAGTGTATCCTGCTTTATACAGATCTACTGTAAGACACTGCACTCAGACACTCTTAGTTAGCGTATCCTGCTTTAGGAGTCGACATGCACGACCACCTTGCTTTGCATTGCTCAACCCTCGTTACGTATTGCCTTCATGTCGACCATGCAACTTTTGTCTGACATTGCGAGGCACGCTACAATCTATTGGTTTTTTCATCCGAACCACCAGTGGTTCGCACCAATCAGCGTCCTATGAGGCAGCTACAGGCGGGCTTTAGTGTGTGACGCCAGCGAGAGCGAGCCCGTGATAGACGGTGATAGACAGATGGTTCATCCAATCACCTGCGAGTTTTTTTTTTTGAAGGTGCCTGCCCCTTTTAAACAGGTTTCCTGAGCGAGCTCCCAGATGGTTATGGGAAACAAACCATCGGGCAGCATCAGGTTGACTTTTGACCCGGTCTGATTTGACTGTTTATAAAGCATAACATATAAATCATCGCTCAATTCTCTGTTGCCCTTTGTTAGCCCACTTCATTCCAACCCATCACCAAGTTTGACACTTCCTACTGGAATTTATATGGTCAAAAGACCTCATTTACATGAAAGTATAGCTTGTTTTGGAGTGGGGGAAATGCGAGGGGAGAAAGTTATTAATTATTTTGACTAGTTAAAGGTCAGAGGCACATAATTGATGGACTATCACAGACTGGGATATGTGTGGTGGCTGCTCCACATTGTTGGTAATGAGCCAGAGAAGGTTCAACATGAGTTTTGCAGGTAATTTGAGATTTGAGATTTGACGTATTTATTTTTATGGTTTTGGTGGAATGCCACTGTAGAAAATACAATGTTGTAGAATGTTTAACGCCATTTGTCTCACGTTTTACTTTTAGACACATAACAGATCCTCATAACTTTTGATCTGAGAGGAGCTATCGCAGTCATTCAAAAAGTTATTTATAGGCGAGAGTTTCTAATGATAGAAATATCAAAAGATGAACATGTCAAATTCCCACCGTGTGAAGGGTTTTTGCAGACCACCACACATATGTCAAAGTTTAGTCATGATACTGATTTGAAACCATTTCACCTCTTTTTAATGGCAGCACATAATGTTGTCCTCCCAGGTTTGACTGTTTATAAAGCAGCATCAAGTATACATTAATACCCAGTTCTGTGTTACACCAGCCAACTTCTAACCTAGCACAATTTGTATACGGTACTTCCTATTGGATATACGTCTTTAACTCATTTTACATGAAATTATATTACTGTATAAAAGTTAGTGTCCAGGAGATTTTGAGACCTGGATGAATGAATGAAACTGATCTTGTTCTGTTTCATTAGCATAATATTCAACTTTTCTTGTTGCATCAAGTGCCCACCTCACGTCTCCATCTGTCTCATGATGCCACGCACACGTCATGGATTGTTTATTGTTTATTTGCACAAAGAAAAAAAAAAGAATAACAACAGATAGTACAAGTATCTTAATACAAAGAAATTGTGCAGGTGAGGGAAAGAAACCCGGAAGGGCTTATAGAGTCTCACCTTATTTAATAACAAATTAAAGACTAATAATGAAAAAAAACAATCAAGACAATATATTTAAAACAATATAAAAGTTAAAAAAATATATATATATACAGAAAAAGAAAAAAAGATATAATAAAAGAAGGAAAAGAAAAGAAAAAGCAAACCGGTGCACCAGCGGGTAAACAAATGAAATGAATCAATAAGATACAGGGGTAAAGAAATCAGGTACTGTGCTCTTGTTGTTTAAGTTTTTTTTTGAAAAGTGGAAATGAGGAGTGACTACGGAGTGCAGCAGAAAGACTGTTCCACATGATTGGACCTCTGTATTTGATTGAGAATTGGCCAAGGTTAGTTCTGAAAAACTGACTGGATGCTAACTGGTCATAGACAGTGAACAGAGGGATGCCATGCACAAGTCATGGATGCTAACTGGTCATAGACAGTGAACAGAGGGATGCCATGCTCACGTCATGGATGCTAACTGGTCATAGACGGTGAACAGAGGGATGCCATGCACACGTCATGGATGCTAACTGGTCATAGACAGTGAACAGAGGGATGCCATGCACACGTCATGGATGCTAACTGGTCATAGACAGTGAACAGAGGGATGCCATGCACACGTCATGGATGCTAACTGGTCATAGACAGTGAACAGAGGGATGCCATGCTCACGTCATGGATGCTAACTGGTCATAGACGGTGAACAGAGGGATGCCATGCTCACGTCATGGATGCTAACTGGTCATAGACAGTGAACAGAGGGATGCCATGCTCACGTCATGGATGCTAACTGGTCATAGACGGTGAACAGAGGGATGCCATGCTCACGTCATGGATGCTAACTGGTCATAGACGGTGAACAGAGGGATGCCATGCTCACGTCATGGATGCTAACTCGTCATAAGTCGTGTTTCCATTACTCTCAGAAATGCGCAAAATCTAAATATCGCAATAGAAAGTGGGTAATGGAAACACGTAATTTTCGAAAAACCTCCCAAATATCGCAAAAAGTTTTTGCGCTCTCATGAGGTGGTTTTTCAGACGTGTCGATATAGCAGTTTATCGCAAAAGTGTAATGGAAACGCATTTTTCGCATTTGCATGTCATGATGTGACCCATCTTCTCCTTTGGAAAAGGAGCGGAAAATGAAAGGAAAATGAGGGAGAAAGGGTTCGATAAGCCGTGGCAAAACCTCCGCAGCAACCTAGCAGAAAGACGAGTGTTGTGCAAAAGCGGAGCTGGGGAAAATAGATCATGTTTAATGACAGAAATCGGTCCATGGTGACAGGCTGCCTGTCTGTGTGCGCACAGTTATAGGCTACCTTTTTTCCTCTGCCTCTCGCGCTCACTGCATTCACCGCAGCCAGCAACATGTTGGGGCAGGGTACGACACTCATTTCTTTTGAATTGATAATCAGGCTCGTTTATATGCGTTGTAACTTCATGTGGTGATTTGCATTGACCATTGGTTGGATTTGAGCATGCAGGGGACGGGATTTGGGGCAGATCCCCGTGCGCATGGCAGCTGCTGCAACGGGGAATTGCGTTCAGGTGTGTGCGCCGTCACTCAAACTCAACTTCAATGGAAACTTCAATGGAAAGTCGCAATTGTACATTGTCGAAGTTGTAGAAATATCGCAATTATTTTGCGAAAAACTGTAATGGAAACACAGCTATAGACAGTGAACAGAGGGATGCCATGCACACGTCATGGATGCTAACTGGTCATAGACGGTGAACAGAGGGATGCCATGCACACGTCATGGATGCTAACTGGTCATAGACAGTGAACAGAGGGATGCCATGCTCACGTCATGGATGCTAACTGGTCATAGACAGTGAACAGAGGGATGCCATGCACACGTCATGGATGCTAACTGGTCATAGACAGTGAACAGAGGGATGCCATGCTCACGTCATGGATGCTAACTGGTCATAGACAGTGAACAGAGGGATGCCATGCTCACGTCATGGATGCTAACTGGTCATAGACAGTGAACAGAGGGATGCCATGCTCACGTCATGGATGCTAACTGGTCATAGACAGTGAACAGAGGGATGCCATGCTCACGTCATGGATGCTAACTGGTCATAGACGGTGAACAGAGGGATGCCATGCTCACGTCATGGATGCTAACTGGTCATAGACGGTGAACAGAGGGATGCCATGCTCACGTCATGGATGCTAACTGGTCATAGACAGTGAACAGAGGGATGCCATGCTCACGTCATGGATGCTAACTGGTCATAGACGGTGAACAGAGGGATGCCATGCTCACGTCATGGATGCTAACTGGTCATAGACGGTGAACAGAGGGGAACTGTTTGTCTCATGAAATCTTGTCTAGTGCATCTGGCTTAAAGGGCATCAGCCAATTCTGCTCAGTGAGGAGATTCATCTAATGCAGCTAGTGGTGTCCACACACACACACGCACGCACGCACGTACGTAGGTCCGTGCGTTCACCCACACACACGCACGCACACACACACACACACACACACACACACACACAGAGACACAGACACCTCCTCTTCCTCCATCCTTGATGCATGTGTGAATGTGAATGACCTGCGCGGGCCTTATCTCCGTGGACTTTGGACCTGAGTGGAGAAAGGGCCGACTCAGACTCATAAAGGAAAGCTTTTAACAGACGGTACACGGAGGCTGGGGATTTAGACTCTTTTATAGGTTGTATGGAGCTCATCAACAGGGCACAGTGGCGTCATTCAGCACTCACTCTCCCCTCCATCGCTCAACTTTTGTCTCTATCTCTGTCTCTGTCTCTGTCTCTGTCTTCTCACTGTCAAAGACACCTGAGTGGATCCTCTGAAAGCACACTGTCTAGCTTTACAAGCTACCAGTGACTTTACAGTGGAACAAGTTGCACTACAGCAACGCTTCCCTCAACACAAATATAGAAGCTACTTACTAGGGCTGTCAATCTTCCTCATTAATCCAATTTGATTTTCATTGCTTTATTATTTTAATATAATATTTTTATTCGATTTTTTATTAAAATTTTTTTTTACCGATAGGCTTATATAAAGCCTAATAATCAACATGTTGTTGTTATGTACCGTTCTGTCCACTAGAGGGCAGTCCAACCACTCAATGTCTTGTTGTTCTAACATTGACCACTGAATTTACATGAGAAGATGATATTAAACTTACTATGAATACTATGAACTTGACTGAATAGTCTGAAGGTCTTCTTAAGCCCCAACAGCACACCGGGCCCAGGTGCACCCAATCAGGGCCTTGAGAGTGGGAGGGTTGTCCCAATATATTCTTTAGCTTATGTATCAATATTAAGGATGTAAAAGAGAGGAGGAAATAGACAGCACAGCAGCCATTTTGAGTATCTAAGCAGGTGTAACCATCAATAACATTAATGGTGATGGCCCTGGCACTGGAACACCTAAATGGAATGGAACCATGATTAATGGTATTGGTTCCACCTGTGTTGTTTACCCTGCTTTGACATGTCAACATGTCTGCTGTGAAAAGGGTCATAGAAGAAGGTGTGAATATTTTGAACCCATAACTTTTGAACCCATACTCAGCTTTGTATTTTTGAGTGTTCAAGCTCCATCCATCTCTACCACAGTTGGGAACAATTCACTTTCAATTCAACCAATTAATGGTCAAATTGAACCAATGGTCAAATTTGAAGCAACAGTTTCAAAGTAACGTCCATGCAACATTCTAAATGTTTTGTATATAGATTGAATGTAACATCTGCTTCCAAGTGACTGAATTGAATGTGAATCGAGCCAAACCCTGCCCTGCCCAGGGACTTGAAACACAGCAGACTGAACCACAGCATCTTGACGAGACAGTACTGCCACGTCTTTGATTCGCCACTGGTTTGCTGTATTATTGAAAATGGTTTTCTTGTTGGCAGCATGAAAGCGATGCGACCGCTGGCTGCTGATTATAACAGCGTTCTGCAGCTAATTATAATCGTTGTCAAAAGACAGGCTTTAAATGCAAAAGCACTTGAGAGCTTGCTGCTAATTAACTTGCATTCAGAAGCACAGTGGAGATGGAGCGAACCAACACAGTTTTGGAAAAGGTGGGACATCTGAGTGCAAGCCTTGTCTCCCTTGGCCAGATACTGTAGCGCTATGCCAGTGCTGGAGAGAGTCTGGCTCAACCTGCTATCATTCTGGTATTGAGAGCCCCAGGGATGACGTATTTTTGTAGTCGGAACGCGGAAGTCGCGGACTTCCGGGTTCTTCACTGTTTCTGCCTATGGGATTTTTGAATGGGTTTTTGGCGCAATGCTTCAAATAAGGTCTGTGGGCAACGCAAGCTTAATCAAACGCGAACCAGGGTTCAGCGGGGTGATCTTCACACATGAGGACCACTTTCATGAGTTTTGAAACCACGTCACGTCACCACTCAACCTGGAGTGTTGTTGATGTGTGCGCTGCTGTGCACTGATTACCCCGGGCTGAACCAGGTGTGGGAAAGAGAATTTCCGTGTTCGTCCTTTGAAGTGATGACGTTATTGACGTATAATATCCCCGTCGACTCAACAGTGTAGTCTCATTTAGCCGTTTGCTAGCTAGCCGCCCTTTTCACGGCACCTAAAAGCTTAAAAACTCATAAAAGTGGTCCTCATGTGTGAAGATTATCCCGCTGAACACTGGTTCACGTTTGATTAAGCTTGCGTTGCCTTATTTGAAGCATCGCGCCAAAAACCCATTCAAAAATCCCATAGGCGAAAACAGTGAATGTTTTCCGGACTCATTCCTGGGGCTCTCTATCGGGGAAAAACCCTCGGCCTGGTTTACTTTCTTTTAAACCAATCACAATCCTCTTGGGCGGCGCTAAGCCCACCACCGGTTTCTTAGCGAAATAGCATTAGGGCGGAGCTTGTTTTGGTGGAACAGAATGGCTGATTGGCTGAACCATAATGCACCATGTCTGTGTGTGGGTCTGACCATAATAGGCACCATGTCCTTCTCTGAACACAGAACTCATATCACACAGATACTGTATTTATTTAGGTCCCAAAACAATGCAGGTAGCAGCTGTGGACGACGGACTTTCATTTTGTCTCTATATTTACACTGGTTGGTGCCTTATCAACATCTATTCAGTGTCAAAATGTTAGCTGTGTACTGTCTGTGGGTAGCTGCTAACTGCATGGTTTTGTGCAATCACAACCTATCTTTCTGAAAATATCAGTTAACTTCAAAACAGTCTCCAGCTGTTTTAACATTATTAAGGAAGCCTAACCAGCCAAGTGACAGTGCCTTTACACGCTGGATAGAGATTTCCCCCCTTGACATTTCTTTTAGCGACTAGTGTTTTTACATTTTTATAATCATACAAGGAAAGTGATGTTTGATCGATTTTATACAATTCAACGGGTCCATTTTGACAGTTTCCATGGAGACCGATGCTCTGTGTGCCAGAGAGGGGAGGGGAGGGGAGGGGGTGGGGGCTTCAAAAATGGTTTCAGATATTTAGGCTCATAGGAGGGCCATTATTTTTCTAATAATTTACGGCAAAGAAAATAAAAATATATAACTACTTGAATGTTTGGTTGGCACGTTAATGTGCCTATGTTCGGTTTTCTTTGGCTTACTTTCTTTTGTGTACAATTTAGGTGAGGCACAGAAATTGATGTTGTGAATTACGCACCATTTGTTTGTGTATCTCATTCCATCTCTGAATTATATACACTATGATTTACTGCTGTATGTTGATGCACGTCTGTTATGCTACCCCATCATTTTTGTGTCACTTGATTATATGTAATGTATCCTCCCTATATGGGAACAAAAAGAAAAACCAATGAAAACTTTGGTCACAAAGAGTAAAAACACAAATCGAATAGTCCACGCGAACTCTGCTGCACCTGTTCTTCCTAGATTGAGTTGATTGAGTCTAGATGTTACTCCCTCCATCCCTCTGGTAATTATGGCCCTCATAGTGTTCAAATGAACACTCTGCAGCGTGCCATAACATCATATTGTGAACGTTTGAGACCATGTTCTGGATGTCCTCATCCATCACATGGGATGAGGCTTCTTCACCCTGGCAGGCTTGATGGTGATGGATGCCCTGATAAGAGGGAGATATGGCCCTGCCCCTGCCTGCCTGTCTGGGGGAGATGAGGCTGCCGGTATAGAGCCACTGGTGCACACTGTGATGGGGTGAGGAGGGAGGTAAGCTGCTGACAGGCTGGCACGGCCCTCTAGCTCTGCTGTCCTTTAGCACCATGGCCTTCAGCAGAATGAAAGATACTTCTTATTTCACTATTAATGACGCTTAGCGTGAGTTCACTCTGGAAAACTGCTGTTCCCGTAGCTCGCTGTCATCTGTCGTTCCAGATGCTGCTGCTGCTGCTGATCTGCAATAACCCCAAAATAACGGTTGTTCTCTGCCGTTCTGATCGCCATAAGGTTCTACTGGATTAGGCTGTTCTCATTCGCTGTTCGTAACTAAAACCTATACGAAAAGTAAGACATTATACTGTATGTCATTCGTATATAACCCATGTAATGTCAACCCGTTCACGACATCTGAAATCGACTCCACGGGAGTCAAGTGTGACCTTCAAATAAGCTGGGTGTAAAGGTGTAGAGGTGTGTGTATCCCTTTAAGACCGCGAACCGCGTGACGTGGTTCGCGGTCTTAAAGGGATACACACACAAATGAGGGATATACACGCAAATGCTGCATCAGGTATCAATGGGTTAAGTTGATCCCATCACAAGATGCTCTCTAGTTTTCAAATCTAAATGCTCTGTCTATTTCTTACAGCCCCTTTATCTCCACTCCCCTTTCCAAAGACTATTTGACAGTGGAGACCTTTTCCTCCATCTCAGTTTTGAAGGAACAAAACAATAGACAGATTTGTTGCTGCGTGACAAAGCACTGCGGATCTAAATGGCTCTAATTGCATTTGTTTATTACTCAGATTTGTTTACTGATTAGGACGAACAGCGCTGAAGCTACAAATAGACAGAAGATAATGACAGAACTATTGGGTCCTGTCTCATGCCCGGTGCAAAGGCAAACGTTGTCATTGCTAGTTTCAAGCACTCAAAATCTATTTATTTTTTCTCTTTTAATTACCACTGGGTCATTTGATGTACTGAAAAGGGGAAAACATGATTTTGAGTCCTAGAAACTAGCAATGAAAATGTTTGCCCTTGCCCTTGCCTTTGCACCGGGTGTGAGATTCACTATATGCAGGAGTTATTGTGTGTGTGTGTGTGTGTGTGTGTGTGTGTGTGTGTGTGTGTGTGTGTGTGTGTGTGTGTGTGTGTGTGTGTGTGTGTGTGTGTGTGTGTGTGTGTGTGTGTGTGTGTGTGTGTGTGTGTGTGTGTGTGTGCGGGGGGGGGGGGGGGTCTCTCTAGTAACACCATGCTGATATGGCCCACACAAGTGTCGATGTTCCCTGCTATAATGTAATCTGAAGACGCCACCTCGCAATTGCCGCGATTGATTGAGGACTTTTAATTAACGGAACTGTTAAGAAAAAAATAAAATGATAAAGATAGCTTGATGAGATGACTCCGCTGTAAGTGCTGTCAACGTAATTAAATATCGCAGACATCCAATAATCAATGCCGTGACCCCCGGTGCTCTGAGCAAGCACATTAATGATTGCCTTCCTTTTTGCGAAGGCCTTGTTTCCACTGAGAGTCCAGACAGGCAGGAGTCTGGAGAATTGTAAAGCAATTACAGTCCAACATATAGATAACACAGTGAGGCATCCTCACCTCTTCACACTCTCTGTTTGTGTTTTCAACCATACTGTGGCTGCAGGAGGAGTCAGTCAAACCCCATTTTGTGCTATTTTTTTGAGCTTTTGAATTGCTGCTGCTACGTTACTAGTATAATTTTCTTTAGGCCCCACATTGATTCTGTGATTTAAAAAGTAAATTGTGGTCTGAGTATACTCTATTGTTCACTTTTCAGGGAAGAAAACAAATTATCTCTCAATTAGTACTTCCTATTCTCGATTATGCCGATATTGTTTATCAGAAGACCTCAGAATGTTACCTCCATCCTCTTAATGTGGTGTTTAATAGTCTTTGCAGATTCTTTTTGAGGTGTCCATATCGTACCCACCATTGCATTATGTATGAATCGCTTAACTGGCTATCGCCAAACTCTAGAAGACATTTTCACTGGCTGCACTTTATTTTTTAAATGTATTTACTTCAACAACAACTTTCATACCTTGGAGGGAAGGTAAACACTGTTCTGTATATTTCATGTATATTTTACTGTCTATTTGTATTTTGTCCTATGCTGCTCTTATACAGTCTTGTTGCTTGTCATATCTCCAGTTCCTGTTCTGCTCTTGAGAAGTGAGCTGCGTGGGTATCAATATGAACAAAGACATCTGCTGTGGCTGGCAAACGCCTGTGTGCTTCCTGTATCCCTCTGCCTCCTGCGTAGTTGTGGTGAGAAACATAGTGAGAAATACTAGAGTACGTCGCGTTGGTCAGCAGCTGGCCGACCACAACCAGAGACCCCAGTCTATACATGCAGGACTTCTGACCACAACCAGAGACCCCAGTTTATACATGCAGGACTTCTGACCACAACCAGAGAGTCCAGTTTATACATGCAGGACTTCTGACCACAACCAGAGAGTCCAGTCTATACATACAGGACTTCCGACCACAACCAGAGAGCCCAGTTTATACATGCAGGACTTCTGACCACAACCAGAGAGTCCAGTTTATACATGCAGGACTTCTGACCACAACCAGAGAGTCCAGTTTATACATGCAGGACTTCTGACCACAACCAGAGACCCCAGTTTATACATGCAGGACTTCTGACCACAACCAGAGACCCCAGTTTATACATGCAAGACTTCTGACCACAACCAGAGACCCCAGTTTATACATGCAGGACTTCTGACCACAACCAGAGAGTCCAGTTTATACATGCAGGACTTCTGACCACAACCAGAGACCCCAGTTTACACATGCAGGACTTCTGACCACAACCAGAGAGCCCAGTTTATACATGCAGGACTTCTTCTGACCACAACCAGAGAGTCCAGTTTATACATGCAGGACTTCTGACCACAACCAGAGAGTCCCGTTTATACATGCAGGACTTCTGACCACAACCAGAGAGCCCAGTTTATACATGCAGGACTTCTGACCACAACCAGAGAGCCCAGTTTATACATGCAGGACTTCTGACCACAACCAGAGAGTCCAGTTTACACATGCAGGACTTCTGACCACAACCAGAGACCCCAGTTTATACATGCAGGACTTCTTCTGACCACAACCAGAGACCCCAGTTTATACATGCAGGACTTCTGACCACAACCAGAGAGCCCAGTTTACACATGCAGGACTTCTGACCACAACCAGAGAGCCCAGTTTATACATGCAGGACTTCTTCTGACCACAACCAGAGAGTCCAGTTTATACATGCAGGACTTCTGACCACAACCAGAGAGTCCAGTTTATACATGCAGGACTTCTGACCACAACCAGAGAGCCCAGTTTATACATGCAGGACTTCTGACCACAACCAGAGAGCCCAGTTTATACATGCAGGACTTCTGACCACAACCAGAGAGTCCAGTTTACACATGCAGGACTTCTGACCACAACCAGAGACCCCAGTTTATACATGCAGGACTTCTTCTGACCACAACCAGAGACCCCAGTTTATACATGCAGGACTTCTGACCACAACCAGAGACCCCAGTTTATACATGCAGGACTTCTGACCACAACCAGAGAGCCCAGTTTATACATGCAGGACTTCTGACCACAACCAGAGAGTCCAGTTTACACATGCAGGACTTCTGACCACAACCAGAGACCCCAGTTTATACATGCAGGACTTCTTCTGACCACAACCAGAGACCCCAGTTTATACATGCAGGACTTCTGACCACAACCAGAGAGCCCAGTTTACACATGCAGGACTTCTGACCACAACCAGAGAGCCCAGTTTATACATGCAGGACTTCTGACCACAACCAGAGAGTCCAGTTTACACATGCAGGACTTCTGACCACAACCAGAGACCCCAGTTTATACATGCAGGACTTCTGACCACAACCAGAGAGTCCAGTTTATACATGCAGGACTTCTTCTGACCACAACCAGAGACCCCAGTTTATACATGCAGGACTTCTGACCACAACCAGAGAGTCCAGTTTATACATGCAGGACTTCTGACCACAACCAGAGAGTCCAGTTTATACATGCAAGACTTCTGACCACAACCAGAGAGCCCAGTTTATACATGCAAGACTTCTGACCACAACCAGAGAGTCCAGTTTATACATGCAAGACTTCTGACCACAACCAGAGAGTCCAGTTTATACATGCAAGACTTCTGACCACAACCAGAGAGTCCAGTTTATACATGCAGGACTTCTGACCACAACCAGAGAGCCCAGTTTATACATGCAGGACTTCTTCTGACCACAACCAGAGACCCCAGTTTATACATGCAGGACTTCTGACCACAACCAGAGAGTCCAGTTTATACATGCAGGACTTCTGGTAGTGGCTGAAGATGAAAGAGCAGCCCCGGGCAGGCAGCAGATTGAGCACAGGGAACCATGTACATGATGAAGCACAGCTCCTTGTGGGGCAGCAGCCAGGAGAGGAGAGTGAAGCCTCCTGTGGGGAGCAGTAGCAGCATCGTCCACCTGTCCAGCAGGCCAAGGGGGATGCGTGCAGCACGGGGCACGGGGCACCGCCAAGGGGGGCGAGAGCAGCGTGCAGCCCGAGCACACAACATTGTTAGCAGCACATTGTAGTTTGACTTTGGATTCACTGTGGTACTATACTACATACTGTAACTGTACATATCCTTGGCCTATAAGTACCTGAATTAAAAACACACAAAATACAAGGATTTTGTACCAGTATCACGTTAAGTGAAAGAAAAAGCCTCATACACTATTCATCAGTGCTATCTTTGTAATAATGTCGCTTTGTAATGCAAATGTAAAATGTAGGTTCTCTACCACGAAGCAAGAAAGCACAGCCCTCCTTTTTGCTATTTGTACTTAACAGTGAACTGTTCTGGACTAATGGGAAAAGGTTGATCAAAATCAGCTAGTGTGCTAGCCTGGGAGCGTAATACAAACCAAGCCACTATTTACAGTTTTGTTGTTAGGTGCACGCACCTTATTCATTTTTATACGAGTGAGATTGGTTTTTGACATTGTGTTATCCAAGCCTACTTTCATGCAACAAAAAAAAATCACATTCATGGTGGCCATATTTTCAGTATTAATGTAGAATGTATTTGTAAAATCTCTGGTCTTCTTCACCTAGGCTGAAGTGATTCATACAGTAATAGCTGAGTGTGAATTATTTCAGTCAAATGATCCAACTGTTTTCTGTACCACTTGTTGAATTGAATTACTTCAGGCAATGTAATAAATAAAAGTTCAATGACAGTAGGGCAGGGCAGTGTTAGTTTTATTTCTGACATCTTTTTACCAATGGCATTGCCTTGATAGGACGATAAAAATAAAATAAGAAAATCCCCAGCAATGGGAGATTTGATTCCAAAACAAAGTTGGAGCCAGAAAGTGAGAGTTGTGAAAGACAGATTTCTTGGCACCTGACTTAGTACTTGTTGAGTCATCGGCATTGCACAACAGCTCTATCAAGCCCTGCAGATATACTTTTTGCCCCTTTAAAAATGTTAATGTTTGAGGGCTGCTGAATTTAAAACTGTTAATGTTTGAGGGCTGCTGAATTTAAAACTGTTAATGTTTGAGGGCTGCTGAATTTAAAACTGTTAATGTTTGAGGGCTGCTGAATTTAAAACTGTTAATGTTTGAGGGCTGCTGAATTTAAAACTGTTAATGTTTGAGGGCTGCTGAATTGAAATCATGCAGAATTTTGTCCCATATCACTTGCAACAATGAGGGCATTATAACAGCATTTTGCAATGAAGGGGCGTTTGGGACCGGGTAGTGCAGCGGTAGATTCTGTGCCTACAAACATAAGGGTCGCAGGTTCGCCCCTGTGTTACCTCCGGCTTGGTCAGACGCCGTCCATACAGGCACATTTAGCCGTGTCTGCTGGTGGGAAGGGTATGGGGTATGTGTCCTGATCGCTGCACTAGTGCCTCCTCTGGTTGCTTGGGGTACCTGTTTCGGGGGAGAGGAACTGGGGGAATAGCATGATCCTCCCAAGCATTACGTCCTGCCGGTCAAACTCCTCGCTGTAGGAATCAGCAGAGGAAGCATGTGCTAGTCTACACAACTCTTCCCAGATTGGCAGAGGGGGTGGAGCAACAACTGGGACAGCTTGACAGGGGGAATAGGCCAAGTACAATTGGGTATAGTATTTTGCAATGAACTTGCGAACGTTGCACTCCAAATAACTTTTGAACATTTTCTTTTAACACTTTTAAACATGTGACTATTCTCGTTTATTTCAGTTTGAAACAATCCGATTCCAAAACCATGATGTTTATAAATGATGCGCTCGAAACGCACACCTGCGCGCCGCTCTCTAAAAATGTACCCGTAGCCGGAGGGAATGTCAGTTTGATGCATGGCTCTGATTGGTGAGTTTGACGTGCCGTCGAGTCAGTATTGTGATCTGTGAGATGTGAGAACGCACATGAAAGTGTCGACTCTATGGAGGTGTCACAGCCATCCTGCCGTGCCACTGCCACAGCGCTGCTGCCTGGCAGACAATAGTAATTGTATAGAGGAACGCCGCTGATCCAAGGAGAGTGTCAAAATCCAAACGCCTCGTCTCCTCCTCCCCCCCGTGCACCTTCATCTCGCAGCACACCTAATGACACGTCAAAGAGCTTGGAAATCATCTCCAAAGTTTCACCAAACAGTTTCTCGCCGAGAGTTTCTGTAATTGTTCAACTTTTGGACTGAACGTTTAAAGTGTTTTCAGTCACGCCGTGTGGGAAAAATCTAAAGCTTCCATCAATCCTCTTCTTCCCTCCCCTCCTATCACGTCTGTTCCACCAAACTATGTTTTGGGCTGTCAGGTGCATTTAGAATAGACTCTAGTCTACAGAAAACAAAGATCTCTGGAGCTGATTCAATCTGCGTGTCTGCATGGATGGTCAACATTGAACAGATTGGTGCTCCTCTGGATTTCATTTGTGGAATGGAAGGAAATGTGGGGATGTCGGACCTGACCAGTGCTCTCCACCTTTCATCTGGCTGTGTGCTGAGGCAGAAGGAGGGGTTTGGATGGTCTCAGCGACAAGCCTTTCTTCACACCTGGCGCTTAACAGAAGCAGAGCTGAAGTTGAGCTCACACTTAAACCGGTCACACAAGAAGCACTCTCTTTTCCTCAGTGCACCGTGAACCCACCCACAACTTCCATTGACTTCATGCCTGGCAGCTTCATGGTTCACGCTTGGAAAATAGGACTGAATCCTGAACGATCGCTTGAGCGCAGCTCGAGCGTGCCTTGAGCCGGCGTGGCTGGTGTGATGGCCTCGCCTGTTAACAAGTGGCTCATTTCCACCACATATAACAGCACAGCACAGCTCTACTCGATCTGGTCTTACTCGTCTCTACTTGATATAGACTCTGTTTCCATAGCAAGTTTACTTGCCTCCGCCCACACCTGGTCGTCATAGCGACCGCATATCTGCCCTCCGCCCATAGCCGAAGTAGGCTATAAGTATAACGTTAAAATTAAATCCATACACGGAACTTTTAAACTGATTATGAAATACTGTGCCTCTAAATGACCTACAGTGTACATGGGCAAATGTGACAATCGGCTAGGATAATGGATATCACTTTGTTGTTACTTAAACTCACATGCATGCACTGCGCGGGGACGGGAGAGGCGTTACGGGGACAACCCCAGCGGCAACTCAACAGGCAAGACCGTTGCTTCGCCTGCGGCCTAGCGGAGCCAACTACAAAGGGCTTCCCGAGGAGCAGACTTTTTTCTCTCTCAAAACAATTGAAAACCACCGCATGTTAAAGCTGAGCAAGGAGATCGATTTTATTTCACCAGAGCCGAAGGCAGCAACACAAAATAAATAACTTCTGGAAATAACAGAAGAGAAGGTAAGCCCCACTAAACTGGTATCCAGCATTGACAGTAGATGCCTACAGTAAACACGATTCTGCCTGACCAATCAGTCGTCTGCAGTGTTTTCACGTCACCGTATGGTACCGGGTCCACAGCCCTAGAACCTCAACATGAGCAGGGACCAAACGTAGCACGACTCAACCCCGACTCAACCCGGGCTGTCCACATTTTTGATCGGTGGAATGAGACAAAGAAGCGAGACGAGCTGTGCGGGGCCGCGTTGATACCAGCGGTGGAAATGGGCCAAAGGACACCGAAATGAAACTTGTGGGTTCAGCGTAGGTTGAGCGTTGCGTCGGCATAATGGTGTGAACGTGCCCTAAGGCCCTGATGGACAATCAGTGGAGTTGTGAAGCCCGGGCAGATCTACTCGTTCCAGGTGCATGTTTTGGTTTTCAGTAAGAACCTGGGATCAATGCAGACTGTGAGAACCACATGTCATTTCCCACCCTTGGAATAGTATTATGGAGAAAGAAGACCTGTTGAAGTTGTGATTTGTAGCATGGCAAAACCTGGGGCTATATTTCCCCTCTGACCTATATATCCGTTGAAAGGATGGTGTTGTGACAAAATGTGTGTCCCCTACTACTTGACGCTTGCATGTTGAGATAAACACACAAACAAGTGTGATCCTCATTCCTTATGCAGCGACAAAAATCTAAATGTGAATGATTTTATAACAAACGAATCAAACAAGCTCATGCCAATGGATTTTCTGATTGCCAGATAGTCTTATTAAAAAGAGGAAGAAGAAAAAGAATAGTTGAATATTCGTATAGGCCTTTAAATACAAACATAGTTGTTACAACACAGAGGTTACAGTAGTTACTATGCCCTGCTAGAACAAAGGCCTTCTCACGAGGTACAGTAGCAGTGATTCGGGGAGGGGACGTTGCATCCCACGTATCTTGACCTTGCAGCTGGCTGTGTTTACAGCAAGGGTCAGGGATGATCTTATTAACTTTATTGATTAGCATATGGGCAGTATGTAAATATCAATATTACCGATTACATAAATCTTGAGTCACGTGGGCTACTCCACTTTACCAACTTATTCCAGTTGCCCTGCCCCCACCTCAGTCTTTGGCTTTATTGATAATTACCAACAGTTTGTTTCAGAAACTCCATGAAGCTCCTCCAGATGATCTCAAACACGTCCAGCTTTCCTTTAGTAATATAAGTTAGTTTTTCCATAGCCACACATAGTGACAGATCCTTGATATACTGGTTCATACTTGGTTTGTTCACATTTTCCCATCCTATAGCTATTAGCTCACTTAGCTTGTAAGAGACACACGAACACTCCTGCTGCCTGCTGCTGTTCTAATGAGTGTCTGGCTCAGGCTGATGGAGACAAATGGCAGGAAAATGATGCCTGAGCCCGGTGCCTTTTGTTAGCGTACGTGTGATTGTGTGTGTGTGTGTGTGTGTGTGTGTGTGTGTGTGTGCGTGTGTGTGTGTGTGTGTGTGTGTGTGTGTGTGTGTGTGTGTATGTCGCTGCACCTGTGAGAGGCATGGACTCAAACATATGACTCAGTTTGTCATCTGTGAGAGGCATGGACTCAAACATATGACTCAGTTTGTCACCTGTGAGAGGCATGGACTCGAAGATATTCCTCAGATTGAATGTGACTAATTAAGACAGTTTTGATACAGAATGCATCATAATCTTGTAATTAGAGTTGTTTTGGAATTCCAGTACCAGTATCGGAAATGGCTTCGATACTGCCTAAAATGCTGAAATGGGCATCGCGAGTACACGTGTTGGGTCGTGTTGGGTAGGCGGTGAAACTGAATTGCCCTTCTGGGATAAATAAAGTTGTCTGAATCCGAATCTGAATCTGAGTCTATGCACCGATCTGATACCAGCTAATTTATTAGCCCTGAAGTCTAGTGTTCCGCGGATTAAATTGTTTTCCTGGAAATCAAAGGGTTTAACCTGAGGCAGCTACAACAATGGTAGCAAGCACATCCATACAGGTGTAAGAAAAAAATACATATATATATTTTTCTCTTCCATTAATTTTTTTCTTCTGAACGCGCTGGTATTGGATCGGTACTCTGTATCGGAAGTAGTATCGGAAGTATCGGAATCGGTATCGGGAAGGATTTTTTTAAATTGGAACAATACACGCGCGCACGCACGCACGCACACACACACACACACACACACACACACACACACACACACACACACACACACACACACACAGGTTAGAGGAAGTGCCAGTCTGTGTTGTGGTGGAATATGACTACTCATAGCCTGAGGACTGTCTGGATGCTCCTGGCGCTTTGGGACCGGTGGGCTTAGAGACAATGACCTTTAAGCTGTCTTTGTTGCAGTCGTGCTATTAGTGCTGTTGATATGTAGCATTTCAGGTGCTTGATGTGTATCAGAGACTTTGTTAAGCTACATCAAAGCTTCTTACCTGGCAGCGCTCTCACCCTGACACTAATCTGCCACTTTAGTCTCCATCTGTGTTGTTCAGTGCTCATTTTGCTGTGGGGTTTCTGCACTGCTCTTCACAGACATCTCCTGTCAATCAAACAGTGTGGGCGGGACTGTCTGTGACATCTTCACCAGCTGTCAATCAAACAGTGTGGGCGGGACTGTGACGTCTTCACCAGCTGTCAATCAAACAGTGTGGGCGGGACTGTGACGTCTTCACCAGCCATGACAGTGGGCCTGGCCTTGTTTTCACCTTGTGATTCTCTGTGTGTGTGTGTGTGTGTGTGTGTGTGTGTGTGTGTGTGTGTGTGTGTGTGTGTGTGTGTGTGTGTGTGTGTGTGTGAGTGCGTGCGTGCGTGCGTGCGTGCGTGTCACCAAGGCAACATGTGGTCCTGGAGATGCAGTAGTAGTAGTGGGAACTACCACAGAAGACGTTTTGAGTACTTTGTCATGTGTTAAGCGGTAGCGTCAAAACCGTGCCAGATGCAGTCGCGGAAATTTACAGGTTTGTAGTTGACATCAAAATGAAGGTTGAGTCCGAAAATGGGCATGATCTGAGCAAAGCATCGCCCCCCCCACCAACACACACACACACACATACACACACACACACACACACACACACACACACACACACACACACACACACTTTGCACCCCTGGGCCACATTTGGGGCACGGGCGTCACGGCTGGTGTGATCCCATTGTAAGATGGTCTCTAGTTTTCCTTGTATTTTCCCGTTGATGCAGTTTGAGTTTCTGTAGGTGGCGCTCTTTTTCTCTCTGTTCAGCCATGGTGGCTGTTGTCACTGCTCATGCTAACTACACCCAGTTCTTCTTCTGTTGATTCCAAACAAACCGGAAATGTAAAACACATCACTTCCTGTACCAGTGGATTTTCCCCAGGAAAGACCTACCACACACTAGGGGCCATATTGTGCCCCGTGCAAGGGCAAGGGCAAAATATTTGCTAGTTTCTAGCACTTAAAATATATATTTTTTTTTTTAATGACCCATGGGTCGCTGAAACACAGCCTTTGATGTACTGATCCAGTGGTAATTAAAAGAAAAAAAGGGAGTTTTTGAGTGCTAGAAACTAGTAAAGATTTTTGCCCTTGCACTGGCCGTCAGATATAGATGTTTAGAACAGCAAATGTAAACGCTTTCCTGAACTTGGTATAGGTTGAATCACAGCCTTACTGCTTCAAGCGTCATACAGTAGGAGCTACAGTACAGTAGACTAACGCCTTTAACACCAGTTCTCCTGCCTCCTCCTAGGTGTCACCCTATGATTGCGTGAGGTCTTAGCCAATCAGCAGCAGCAGCGTCAGGACCCGGAGCGGAGAGAGTGCCACCGGGACAGATCATGGAGCGTACGTTCAGACGGGCCTCACCCCTCACCATGGGAGCCCTCCTGCTGCTGGCCAGACTGGTGCTGTCGTCCCACACAGAAAGTGAGTCTCACACATGAACATCACTGTGCCATCACTCTACACAGCTCTGAAATCAATCTACCTGTTAGGGATGCACAATTCATCCTATTTTCATCGTCATCGCAATATGAACATGCGCAATAAACACATCGCAAAGACTGCCTGAAACGCAATGAATAACAAAAGTGGTTTTATTTACATGCGTCATGCATCCCCACTCAGCATCTGATCATTTTGTCTTGTGTTGTAAATCCAGCGTACACCTTTCCCTTGCAACAGTGCGCTCCGCCCCTCTGCCAAAGCCCAAACACGCTGTGTGTAGTTTCAGCTAGAGTCAGTGTGTATTTCCTTTCTTTATTCAGTGGGCATAGGCTATGTTTGGGATCTATGTTAGCATTATTAAAGCAGAAAGACATAGGAACTGTATAGCTAATATGCATACTTTAATATTTGTTTATTTATCGTAAGTCGTATCGTCATCGCTATATTGAACAATGTTATCGCACATCGCAGATTTTCCTCATATCGTGCAGGCCTACTACCTGTTTGAAACAGCTACCGTAAATTCCGGACTATAAGCCGCGGCTTTTTTCCCGTTTTTTGGCCTTTTTTGCCCCCTGCGGCTTATATAACGGTGCGTCTTATCTATGGATTTTTTCCAAAAAAAAAAAAAAATCTCTCTTTTTTAGCACTCTTTCTAACTATAAATCTACTTCTGTTTTAATTTCCTCTCTTGCCCTCTTTTAACAACATAACATAACATAACATAACACAACACAGGTAAGCAGAAAGAAAAAGACGAAGCAATCACGCCATGAATGAGGAAATGACTCACCTGCTGGAGGCTGGAGATACACGCTTGGGCTAAACTTTTACTCCGTGAAACACTATCGATTAAGTCCGACATCGCTCAGAGGTTTTGAGCAGCTTGAAAACAAGTTTGAAAATGTGCAGAAGTCCATCCACTCACTCACTAAAGAAACTAAGGCAACCGTGAACAGAGTTTATAATGCGGAAAAGCGCATCCGCGCACTGGAGGACAAAAACAACACAGTGAGTCCGAAAATGGATAAAATGCAAAATCGAAACCCTGCACACGCAGGTTGATGACTTAATCAGCAGGAGTAAAAGAAATAACATTCGCCTGATCAATGTAAAAGAGGAGCTGAGATTGGTGACATGGACGCTTTTGTGGCAAAATCCTGTGTTACATCCTGGACCTGAAGGAAGGCGAGAAACCACCAGAGGTGGACAGGGCACACCGGGCGCCTCGGCCACGTCCAGACCCCGGCCTGCCACCGAGGGCCATCTTCATCTGCCTACTCCGCTGGCCCGACCGTCAACTCATCCTCCAGGCTGCGGGGAAGAAGCCCCTCACCTGGGAGGGTACGCGCTTTTTCGTCCGGCAGGACCTCTCCGCGTTGGTGCAACAGAAACGCGCAACATACAACAGCATCATCGAGTCAATGGATATCGCTTTGGCGTACTGTACCCAGCGAGACTCGTCATAACCAGACCGGACTATCTTTAGCACTCTTTCTAACTATAAATCCACTTCTGTTTTAATTTCCTCTCTTGCCCTCTTTTCACCACACCGCGGACACTGTGTGCCCAGCGGCGGAACAAGAGCTCAAAGTGAAACTGCCGAATATCTTTTGAGTTGGACTGGTCAATAGTACTGTGAGTAACTAAAATAAAAAAATAAAAAACGGAATTCTCTCTTCTTTAGCACTCTTTCTAACTATAAATCCACTTCTGTTTTAATTTCCTCTCTTGCCCTCTTTTCACCACACCGCGGACACTGTGTGCACTGTAAAAAAAACAAAAAATACCACAATGTGTGATTTTGTCTGGGGATTAGTGACCTGACTTTTGTTTTGTTGAAATGTTAATAAATGGGAGCTTCCCCAAACAGCCATCTCTTTCCCGACAATCCCCTCTGTGCACGAAGCCTTACATATGGTAATTAAACATCAAAACACCCGCGGCTTATAGACCGGTGCGGCTTATAGAAGAAAAAAATAGTCACCTTTGAAGGTGCGGCTTATAGACCGGTGCGTCTTATAGTCCGGAATTTACGGTAGATTAAAAAAACACATCCATTAAGAGTCGCCCAATCTGCAGAGGCAGCTTTCCAGTCTGATGTCTGATCCAAGTTTGAACGTGACTTACTGAAGCCCAGTGAAAAGCTTTTCATTAGCACATTTATTTTGAGACATTTAGCGTTAATTACCGGAAAACAAACGAAACCGTCGCTGAGACGATTGGCAGCCTCTACCTGCTTCTACAGCGTTGCCAGATTTGGGCGGTTTTCCCGCCAATTGGGCTGTTTTGGGTTTGCATTGTGTGCAGGAAATAAATCGGCTTGGGTGCGTTTACACTTTACAGAGTCACACTTGTTTCCATAGACCTGCATTGTCTTGGGCGGTTTTGTGTGCGTTTTGGTGGTTTCTGAACAGTCTTTGGTAACCCTGGCCACGTGGCATTTTACACCTGTCAATGTAACGGCACAAGGCTGGTGTGAAAAGGAGCCGGTAAATAACGCAACGTTACTGCTAAAGTTCCGTATCTGTTGTGGAACCGTATGGAGAGAAACACAAACCAGGATACAACAGGATGTAGCTTGACTATTTTGCTTCCACCGATACTTTTTGTCTTTGTATTAAGCTAATTAGCTGCTGCTAAGATGTCTGCTGGAGAAATTACCCCATCAGTCACAATTATGCTCATAGCCCGCATTGTGTACCATGCAAATGAGGCGCATACCAACAAGGATAACAACATGCAACTCCATTAGTGTATTGATTCAGACAGATGGGGTCATGGCGGCTTTGGAGACGAACAAATGAGCCGAACGCACAGACCAGACACAGGATGTGGTCTTGGTCCTCCTCCCATGAGAGTCCCCGAGGAGGAAGTCAGCCATGTTTAATGAGCGCCACGGTAAAATGGGGTTGGACACCGGGGGTCAGAGGTCAAGGAAGGAATATTAAAGAGCTCCTAAAGTCATGTTTCAATATGTATATAAAATACTCTGCTTTGAATAACAAGTTGTGTGTGATGGTTTTTCCCACAATAAAAAGATTAAAATATATTGTTAAAATCCTTAAAATGACACCCCCTCCTACTGCCTCACTACTGTGGTTGGAGCCTATTTTTGTTGTGATTTTACAATAACATTCTGATATTGATGTATTAAGTAAGACTTCGATTTTGTGGCTGGAGCCATTTGTGTTGTGATTTTTGCATATATTGAGAATGCAATAATGTCAAGTACGTTTTTTTTCTTTGTTTCCATTGTTGTAACTGCTCCAATGTTTTAAGTTAATGTGCTTGGACCCCAGGAAGAGTAGTCTTTCACTTTGGTGTAGACTAATGGGGATCCTTATAATAAACTAAATAAACTAAACTAAAAATCCAAAGCAACCAATCAGGGTTATCGAGAACATGACTAGCCAATCACAGCATACACCACGGGCTTTCAACACATTCTCACTTGTGATAAAGTGACGACAAGGGTTCCCGACCGATCTGCGGTATATGACTAGTTGGGAGTAAGAGTTTGTTGGGGCTTTAAATGCTGAACACTGGACAGGGATTGGCTCCAGGATTCGTGATGTCACGAATCACGCTTGTTGAAAACAGCCTTTTCAGTGAGCTCAGAGAAGTTTCCACTTTCAGCAGACGATTGTGGAAACAGCTTTATAGTGTCAAACTCTGCACACACATGCGATTTTTGACTTTAGTGGGTCTTTAAGAAAAGAGCAGTTTATAGTACAGCGAATCAGCGATTTATAGTGGTTGCGATCAACCATAATCATATTCCATCGTTGGTGGTAATTAGGGCTGTGGCGATTCACTTATCTCCCGATTCGATACTATCACGATTCTTGGGTGCCGATTCGATTTATATTGCGATTCTTAAGTATTGCGATTCTACGATTATTGCGATTCGATATTACGATTTATTGCGATTTTTGTTTATTTTTTTCTTTTCTTTTTTCAGTTTGTTTGCTTTTTTACACTAGATTAGAACATGGGAAAAGTTGAATCATACACTAGAGACTGTATATTATATATCATGAGTAGGGCTGGGCGATATAGTTAAAAACAGGGGCGGACTGGGATCATAATTCAGGCCGGGCATTAGATACCAAGCAGGCCAGGCCGATATGGGCCAACGCGTGTGAAATTTGGGCCGTTTGAAGCCAGATTTGGGCCGTTTGAAGTCCAATTTTACAATGAGATGCACCCACTTTAACCCTGAAGTGTAATTATTACTTCAGACTAACTAATAAAGTAATAAAACCACTAGTAAACCAGTAGGCGGCGCCTGGCCTGCTGTTCAGTGAGTGGCCTGACTGCAAGCACAATTTTTTTTTTTTTTTTTTTTTTTTTTTTTTAATTTGCGATTATCGATTCTGGAATAAAAGATCGATCCAAAAAATCGTGACATTAAAAATCGCGATACTTAGGTGAATCGATTTTTTCCCCCACCCCTAGTGGTAATGTTTATACTTCCAGCGGCGGCGATATGACATCTTTGCGATGAACGCTGCGCCCATCGCCAAGACTTCATTTGGATCGCTGGCTGAAGAAAGTGCTGCTAGCTCTTGTTTTTCTACCTCAATGAAAATGAGGCAAATGAAATGGAGCTGCTCCTCTGCGATGCGTTCTCCTATCGCCTAGTATTTATACTTTTTATGAGCGACAGCGTCCAAAATCAGCGTCCAGCGATAATGGAAGGGAATGTGACGTTCAGCGATGCTCGTCGGGCGATCATAAATTGCTGTACTCTAAACTGCCCTTTAGTCTGGTGGTGGGTCCGTGCGAGCGTGCATGTGTGTGTGTGTGTGTGTGTGTGAGCGTGCGTGCGTGCGTGCGTGCGTGCATGCGCGCGAGTGTGTGTGTGTGCGTGTGTGTGTGTGTGATCGTGCGTGCGCGCGAGTGTGTGTGTGTGTGCGTGTGTGTGTGGTGGGCGGGGAGGCAGACGAGTATACGGTTGATAGCATCAATGCACACCGACGGCTTTATAAGGGCTGATCACCTTTCAGGAGGAAGAGGAAAAGGCCTAACAAGGCTGTTGCCAAAAAGCAGTGAGGCCTAGTGGTTAAATCTCGTTCACTTGCCACTACATCACCATTCTCTTCATGCATCACTATCGTAAAGGGCAATGGACTGCTCAGTCCACCAGAAGGTGTTCAATCCAGTAGTGATAGAGACCAGCCTCATTCTGACTGGTGGCTGCATTGCTTGTCTGATCTATTGAGGCTGCTGTCAGTGGAGAGATGTGCAGCCAGCTGCCTCGTCTACAATGGATTTTTCAAAGCTCTTTCTCTTTGATTGTGAGGGACTGACACAAAGCAGTGTGTAATAGGGATGGAGAGGAGGCGCTAGTGACTAGCGCCTCCTCTGGTCGGTCGGGGCGCCTCTTTGGGGCGGAAGGGAACTGGTAGGTGCTACAGTACGTCCTGCCGGTGAAGCTGTCAGGTGAAAAGAAGTGGCTGGCAACTGCGCATATGTCAGAGGAAGCATGGTGCTAGTCTATGGCTCTCCCCAGATCGGTAGAGGGTGGAGCAGCGGCCGGGGCAAGTACAATTGGGGAGAAAATGGGGGGAAAAACAGAGAAAAACAAAAAAAACATACCACCATACATTTTTCCTCTCGCGTACGGTGCACCCTTTAGAGGCAGGTGCAAAAACACTTTGGGAATCCCTGGTCTAGTCCTACTGTAGACTACTGTACTGCTATTCTTCCTCCTGTATCAATAGCAAAGTTTGTGAAGTGCGCTATGGCGATTATAGAACAAGGTTTTGAGTATGTAGGCCACAGGCAGGACAGGAGGAGGACTATCCCTCTCTAAGCCATGGAGGAAGCCCTCTGAGAGCAATGTTACTGATCAACAAGTTCATTATCCTCTCTAGCCTGCTTTATGGCTGCAATAAACACATTGTGTAATTTCCCACTGTAATGTGCCAGATAGGAAAGTCAGGTTCACCAGGGGCCCTGCGTACAGTAAGCAATTATCTTTCACCACAAACACTCCTCAAACACGTCAGTTTTGCTCAAGCATGGTGGAAAGGGCCTCTTTCTACATAGCTCTGGAGTGTGAGAAGCACGCATGTGAAACACCAAGTGTCCCCTGGGAGCTTGAGTGCTTGACAGTCGCTAGCTCTCTGTATCTCATTGTCACTTCACAATGCTTTGGGAAAGCATACAGTACTGAACCACATGTAGAGTGTGCTTAGAGTATCTTGACTGGACCACATGTAGAGTGTGCTTAGAGTATCTTGACTGGACCACATGTAGAGTGTGCTTAGAGTATCTTGACTGGACCACATGTAGAGTGTGCTTAGAGTATCTTGACTGGACCACATGTAGAGTGTGCTTAGAGTATCTTGACTGGACCACATGTACAGTGTGCTTAGAGTATCTTGACTGGACCACATGTAGAGTGTGGTTAGAGTATCTTGACTGGACCACATGTAGAGTGTGCTTAGAGTATCTTGACTGGACCGCATGTAGAGTGTGCTTAGAGTATCTTGACTGGACCACATGTAGAGTGTGCTTAGAGTATCTTGACTGGACCACATGTAGAGTGTGCTTAGAGTATCTTGACTGGACCACATGTACAGTGTGCTTAGAGTATCTTGAGTTTTGCCTCTTGGTAGGAAACACTGCTTTGATTTACCAAGGCATATAAAACTATTCCACCTTCAGTGTCTGATTGTGAGCCATATTGACAGAACTTTCACCCCATACTGCAATGAGACATCTGTATCTCTGAAGCTGTCATGTTCATCACAGACCACTTCTGTCGCTAGTTGATTCTAGTGAACTGCTCTATGGAAAAAGGAAACCCTTGCCCCACTTACATTACATCAACATAATTTCCATGCTTTTGTAACCTATAATTCTTAAGTGAATTCAGTGCTCCTTATCTTCAGACACCAGATCTGAGATTGTGTCTTGTAAATGCCGTTGTGATGACAGAACAAATAACATGTCCTCCTGTTATTGACAGAAAACCTGTCAAGTAATATGAAGAAGCACACATCACATCAGGCTCTGTCAGCTTCAACTCCTGCAATCAATTGTTCAATGCATTCATCGTCCACATGTATTGCTTGGGCCTGGCCAGCATATTGTGTTAGTCCTCCTGGAATTTTCAGTCGTAATCAACTCAAAGCTTTTAATAATGCCATTTTTATTTTATTTTTTCCATCCGATATAAAAAAAAATGCTATAAATTACAAATCTCCCCCACCACTCAATGCTTCTCTCTCATCACCCCTATTAACCATGTGACGGTAGCCTATTCTAGCATATTTCCTTGTTATTGTTTTCTTTTCCATTTAATATGAGCAATATCTGTGCCATATTGGAGCCTACCAAATGTCCCACTTGTAATTCCCAGTTGTAGGCGGACGTTAACACTTAGGGTTGGTTAGGGGGCAGTTCATATTTGCGGTACATGTAGAAGAACTCTGGATTCTGTTGTTCAAATGCATTTATCAATACACACATGTTGTGGTGACTTTTTCCACATCAAGGGCCCTTCAACTTAAGCAAATTAGACCACTCACCCTCATTTGATAAGATTTTGTCACAGGGTCCCCCGTCTGATAAGGTTTTTGCTTTGAGATGTTTTATTACCTAATGTGTATTAAACCCATGACCAAAATAGCCATACATTCTGACATTGTGTTACTTATGGATGGAATTATAGTGAAAATAAATGATTCCCCTTTTTTGCAGGGGACCCCCTGGGACCCCCTCAAGGACCCCACTTTGAGAACCCCTGCTCAGAGGACATCAGACTCTGCAACAGCTACAGTAGCTGAAGCAGCTAAAGGCTTCAGAAGCAGCTACAGTAGCTGATGTAAATGCTACAGGCTTGAATGGCACATTATCAGTGAACACCATCCTTGACCTATGTTAGCAGTAAGTTCTGGCATCCCAGAACCACATCAAATTCACACTTGATGAGACTTTTACCAAACACCATTCATTTAGGAGAGCAAATTTATCGATCGAAAAAATGGATCAAGATATTCCAGTTTCAGATTCAGATCTATTGTACTACTGTAGTATGTATGCGCATACAAGGTATTTAACTTGGTAAGTTGGTGCAGTGCAAATTGCAGGCAGACAAAACAACTAGACAATAAAAAAAAAGTGGCGACCGGTGCAGTATTCAGACACAAAGCAATAAGCAATAAGCATTCAAGCAATACAACAGGACCATTTAAAGATTGAAAAAATAGTGCTATAAAACACGACCGGATCTTTTTAAGAAAGTTCTCCTACAGGCTATTGTGTTTCTTTTTTAACTGTAGCCACAGAAATACAAATTGTACATTCTTCTCAACAGGTGTTTTGCTACCCATCCCTGGGCCTATTTGATGATAGTACACTGTTACCTTTTTTCCTCTCCTACTCAGGCTTGTAAGAAGTCTTTGTGCGCACGAGTCCCCAGGGTCACACATCATGATTTGCAAAATAGAATCTGCCTCCTTCCAACTTTAAAGCCCTGTTTGTGTGTGTGTGTGTGTGTGTGTGTTGTGTGTGTGTGCGTGTGTGTGTGTGTGTGTGTGTGTGTGTGTGTGTGTGTGGGTACTACTGCTCGCATGGATGCGTGGGAGTCAATTTGGAGGGTCATGAACAAGAAGCAACAGAGAACAATGTTTTATGTATCAGAACAAACACAAGCGGTAGCAGTGTCTTTGCATCCAGGCTCTCCAGATGGAAGTTTAGATTATTGCATTTCTCACAGGCTCGGCCCGCCTGCTTTTGGGAAAGGCATGCTTATTTGTACAGCACATTTCAAACACAGAGGCAATCCAAAGCCCTTTAACATCAAATAGATGAAAAGAAAAGAGCATAGATAAATGAAAAGATGAAGAGAAAAGTGTTTAAGGTATGTCATTCTGGAGGAGGAGTACGCAGAGGTACAGTAAAGATGTCTGTATAGTAAAAATACGCTGTTCAGACGCTGGCGAGGGCTTTGTATGAAAGTGGTATGCTTAAATATTTATGACACTTCCCCCACTGCTCCTCCACACAATAATCAGTCTGCTTGTGTGGGCTCAGATGCATATTTATGAATGAGCATGCAGAGTTAGCTGAGACTAGCTGTTATAGGGCTGAAGATGAGACACAGTAGACTTCAGGTTGGGACCTTCCTTTCACTTGTGGTGTTCCACAGGGCTCTATCGTTGGACTTTTATCACTCTTAAAACCTCTAGAAATGTGGCTTGAAATAGTAAAAAACAAAAACAAACATAATGCTATTGAAGTTAAGCACCTCATTAAGCATCCGCAAAAATAGTGAGTGAAAATAAACATTTATAACTATATGCACTTCTGTTCATCTCACCACCCTGTAATTGGAGAGGGAATAGCGCGGTGGCGATGCACAATCCCTCTACTCCGCAGCGGCCGAGCTGCGTATGTGAGGCCGGGGCGGGGCGGAGGCGGGGCCAGGTGAGCGCTGCATCTGCGAGCTCGCAGAGCGGGCGAGACCTCGAAGGCAAACCAACAAGGAACGGTAGAAATGAGCAATGAGGAGGATGAGGGGAAGGATGATGAAGACACAGCAGGCTAAAAAGGAGCGCGCTCTGTCTCTAGTTACTATGAATATAGACTTACGATCCATCTGTTCTTACCTGTGCTTTAATCATCCACACAGCTCAGTCATCCACACCATAACATGCACACATGCTCTCGCTCACCCACTTTGTTACACTTTTTGTTGATTTGCTTCTTTTTGTTATTGTATGCTGTTTGTTTTTTCTTATCAGGTGAGAGAGTAGCCCCTATGGGCTTTTCCATCACCTGCACAATCTTGTGTTAAGTTGCATGTTGTATTATTTCTTGTTATTTTCTTTATGTGAATAAACAAAATCAAATCAAAGCTTACAGGGGGAAAAATCCCCCCTCACATCTACCAGTCTGTGATGTTCAGTGCCCCCCTCACAGCTACCAGTCTGATGTTCAGTGCAGTGCAGGAATTATTTGTTGTATTTTTTCAGTGTACCTTCCCTCAACCTGAGGATTACTATTGGCTCTGCAGTGTCTGTGCTGTTTGCACGTCTCAGAGTTGTACTATTGGCTCTGCAGCATCTGTGCTGTTTGCAGGTCTTAGAGGATTATGATTGGCTCTGCAATGTCTGTGCTGTTTGCAGGTCTTAGATGATTACTATTGGCTCTGCAGTGTCTGTGCTGCTTGCAGGTCTTAGATGATTACTATTGGCTCTGCAGCGTCTGTGCTGTTTGCAGGTCTTAGAGGATTACTATTGGCTCTGCAGCATCTGTGCTGTTTGCAGGTCTTAGAACATTACTATTGGCTCTGCAGCGTCTGTGCTGTTTGCAGGTCTTAGATGATTACTATTGGCTCTGCAGCGTCTGTGCTGTTTGCAGGTCTTAGATCATTACTATTGGCTCTGCAGCGTCTGTGCTGTTTGCAGGTCTTAGATCATTACTATTGGCTCTGCAGTGTCTGTGCTGCTTGCAGGTCTTAGAGGAGTACTATTGGCTCTGCAGTGTCTGTGCTGTTTGCAGGTCTTAGATCATTACTATTGGCTCTGTAGTGTCTGTGCTGCTTGCAGGTCTTAGATTATTACTATTGGCTCTGTAGTGTATGTGCTGTTTGCAGGTCTTAGATTATTACTATTGGCTCTGCAGTGTCTGTGCTGTTTGCAGGTCTTAGATCATTACTATTGGCTCTGTAGTGTCTGTGCTGCTTGCAGGTCTTAGATCATTACTATTGGCTCTGTAGTGTCTGTGCTGCTTGCAGGTCTTAGATCATTACTATTGGCTCTGTAGTGTCTGTGCTGTTTGCAGGTCTTAGATGATTACTATTGGCTCTGCAGTGTCTGTGCTGTTTGCAGGTCTTAGATGATTACTATTGGCTCTGCAGCGTCTGTGCTGTTTGCAGGTCTTAGATCATTACTATTGGCTCTGCAGTGTCTGTGCTGTTTGCAGGTCTTAGATGATTACTATTGGCTCTGCAGTGTCTGTGCTGTTTGCAGGTCTTAGATGATTACTATTGGCTCTGCAGCGTCTGTGCTGTTTGCAGGTCTTAGATTATTACTATTGGCTCTGCAGCGTCTGTGCTGTTTGCAGGTCTTAGATTATTACTATTGGCTCTGCAGTGTCTGTGCTGTTTGCAGGTCTTAGATGATTACTATTGGCTCTGCAGTGTCTGTGCTGTTTGCAGGTCTTAGATGATTACTATTGGCTCTGTAGTGTCTGTGCTGTTTGCAGGTCTTAGATGATTACTATTGGCTCTGTAGTGTCTGTGCTGTTTGCAGGTCTTAGAGGAGTACTCTTGGCTCTGCAGCATCTGTGCTGTTTGCAGGTCTTAGAACATTACTATTGGCTCTGCAGTGTCTGTGCTGTTTGCAGGTCTTAGATGATTACTATTGGCTCTGCAGCGTCTGTTCTGTTTGCAGGTCTTAGATTATTACTATTGGCTCTGCAGCATCTGTGCTGTTTGCAGGTCTTAGATGATTACTATTGGCTCTGTAGTGTCTGTGCTGTTTGCAGGTCTTAGAGGAGTACTCTTGGCTCTGCAGCATCTGTGCTGTTTGCAGGTCTTAGAACATTACTATTGGCTCTGCAGTGTCTGTGCTGTTTGCAGGTCTTAGATCATTACTATTGGCTCTGCAGCGTCTGTGCTGTTTGCAGCTCTTAGATCATTACTATTGGCTCTGCAGTGTCTGTGCTGTTTGCAGGTCTTAGATGATTACTCTTGGCTCTGCAGCGTCTGTGCTGTTTGCAGGTCTTAGATGATTACTATTGGTTCTGCAGAGTCTGTGCTGTTTGCAGGTCTTAGATGATTACTCTTGGCTCTGCAGTGTCTGTGCTGTTTGCAGGTCTTAGATGATTACTATTGGTTCTGCAGTGTCTGTGCTGTTTGCAGGTCTTAGATGATTACTCTTGGCTCTGCAGTGTCTGTGCTGTTTGCAGGTCTTAGAGGAGTACTATTGGCTCTGCAGCATCTGTGTTGGCAGAGAGCAGCTGATAAGAACTTGATTGCTTCATTGGAATGTAAAGCATCATCTTGATTCAGTCGAGCTCTTCCTGGTGGAGTTCTTTTGACGTATGGATTAAAACCCCAATGACATTTATTTTATTTATTCAATAATTTATTCACACTTGCAGAATGACTGGCAGTGCTGTTATGTCAGCTAAAGGCTTTGTAAACACCTCATTGAAATGGACCTGGAACTGGATTTCAGTGGCTTATGGAATTTGCAAAAGGTCGTTGGGTTTTCTCGATATTATTTACATTCAGTCGTTGTTGTTTTTTTCAGATTATTCTCCAACTTTCTCCCCAGTTGTACTTGTCCAATTCTCCCTGCTGTCCCAGTCGTTGCTCCACCCCCTCTGCCCATCTGGGGAGAGTTGTAGACCAGCGCATGCTTCCTCCAATCGCAATCGCCAGCCGCTTATTTTCACCTGACAGCAAGGAGTTTCCCTGGAAGGACCTAGCGTGTGGGAGGATCATCACCCCCCCCCCCCGTAATGTTACTGTAATTATCAAACCAACAAAGTGTGTATAATGTGCCAGGGACAAATAGATGCCTTCAGGGCCTCTGTCAGCAGACAGCAGGTACAGACTATGGGCCAGTCTACACCAGCAGAGACTGCTGATAGCTGACAGTAACGTCATCTCCCATCATGGTCGCCATCTAAGAAATAGCCCATGGGTATGGTACGGGTGATGCCCCACACAGTCATGTATTACCGTTTCTGCTCGTGTATGTTTGAGCTGTTCCTATTCAGACCTGGACTATATTCCATGTTTGCACTGAGGATGTTTGGCGTGTCTTTCAGCGGATTCATTCAAAACCTCGGCTTCTTTGTCCTTTCTGTCGGTATGCTGGAGACTCAGGCCAAGGACTTTTTCTCTGTTTTTGTGTTTTTCTGGTGCCCCACCACACACACACACACACACACACACACACACACACACACATGCTGTAGGTTTTCTTTAGGATGATGACGCACGGAGATTTAAATTGCCCTTGGGAATAGCGTGATCCTCCCACACGCTAAATCCTGCAGGTGAAACTCCTCACTGTCAGGTGAAAAGAAGCGGCTGGCGACTGATCAGCAGAGGGGGTGGAGCAACGACCGGGACAGCAGGGGGAGTTGGCAATTGGTACAATTAGGGAGAAAAGGGAGGGGGGGGGATACATTGAGGGATGTGGGAAGCAGTGAAGTAATTGACAAGATTTTGGTCAGAATCAGTTGGTATTAGGGCTGTTCGATTTTGCCTAAAAATTAAGTTGACGATTTTTTCTCTCAAAACTCGATTTTCGATTTCAATTTCGATTTTTTTTATACTATTATACTTCTCTAAACATGTGTTGCCTTGCAGAGCTATTTTTTTCTATTTTTTTCATAAGTGACAAATTACGCTTTTACTCTGAAGACAGAACAACCCAACTTCCTGTTTTAGCCTAACTTATTATGCCTAACTTCCTGGCTGTTGCTTGCTAACCTGCAGTCACTTGACACTGGTGGATTTGCTCTTTTGGCGGTGAGTCCTGGTAACGTTACTCGGTGGCCTCACGTGTTGTGTGAACTATAAAGTAGGGATGCACGATATGGATTTTTAGAGCCGATACGATAACCGATAAATATATTCTTCTTGGCCGATAACCGATACGATATAACCGATAATTATTATAATAAATATATATATATATATATATATTTTTAGTTTTTAACTTGTATTTTATGCACACCTGGGGTTAAAAAAGGGTTAGGGTAGATGTATGGATGTAGTGAGCATAGCTCTGACCTAACCAATTCTAACTGACATCACTGTGAATGCAAAACAAAGAAAACTTCTGATAATAATATGATTGTTTTAATAAAGTGTATCACTCAATTATAGTCAATACAAAAATAAAGGCTTTTATAGAACGGAAAGCCAAGCTGCTTAGTCTGCAGATAAAACACAATGACAAAAGGCATAGTAATTTAGACTCTTATTGTCATACTGATCTGTTAAAATTGTGCATGGGTTCCAGTTCTCAGTGAGTTGTAGCCTGGGCCCAATGAATGGGGGAGGAACAACACCATCTGTGTTGTTTCACTTTTTACTGAAAAATGCTGCCACCAGATTAAAGAAAAGAACCCTATGTTGACTGACTGATGCTTTTTATGTAGCCTAATGTGCGCGACTGCGCCTTTGTTTTCATTATTGGCTGTTAGATGGCTCTGTCCAGCACTATGGTCCAGCAGCTAACGCTAACTAGCGCGGTTAGCTTAACGTTAGCGAGTGGTTGCGAGTTAAATACACAATCCCTGGATGTTTCATTTCGGGTAAAGGGGTTTCCATTAGTTTTCTATAAGTTTACGCAAGCTCTGTGTATTAAGTGCTTTTGCGGGGCTGTTTGATCACAAGCCACAGACTGTAAATGTCACAAGCATTTTGTCTGCCAAGCGGACGAGCCTGCAGGGTAGGCCGCACGACGAGCTAATGCTAACAAAACTTGCTAACAATAACAACAAACATATCCGCTGCATCATCGCCAGCTTTGGTTTAACGTAATGCCAGTTTAGAGGTTTCCCCTCCTCTCGGAACCTGTGTGGGACATGGATTGCAAATTACAGTAGCTTGATAATTCTGAAACTGCAGCAACACACTGGCAGCAGCCATGTTTGCGTCGCAGCTGTGATGTCACGAATGTGCGACAACAAAAGCTCCGCTTCCGAGGCAAAAAATAAAGCAGGATTATTATCGGATAATTTATCGGAAAAAGGCCATTATCGGAATAATAAATAATAACGCAAATGGCCATATTGGCCGATAATTTATCGGTCCGATAATTATCGTGCATCCCTACTATAAAGGCAACATTTCAGCGTCCGGTGATAACGTCTTTGCTCGTGCGCGCGCACGCGTGTGTGTGTTGTGGTCATCGTTATCTTGCACAGCCCGCAGTGCAACACGCTGCTCAGTGCTCACACACTGTGCTTTTTGGAGGTGTTGAAATAAGTTCATTGCTGCTGTCTTTAGTAGCCAGCAGTAGTCACAGCCTCCAGAGAGACTTTACAGCTGGGAGAAGGGACGAGTAGCAGCACGCGTACATGATTGACAGAGAGCCGCCCCGCCGTAACGTAATTACCCTAGTTAAAAAAAATATATTTTACGATTTTAATTTTTTTAACATCGTCCTAACTAATTAATTCGATTACGATTCAAAATCGATTTATCGAGCAGCCCTAGTTGGTATGAATGAAAGTGTGAAAGATTAAACAGGGTCTCTAGGTCATAGCCACAGCTAGGTCATAGCTACCGGGTGCCCATTGCTTTGAATGAGAAACGATCTGCAGCAGCACTAACAACCCGTGTTCCAGTTTACTGAAGTGCAAATAGAGAAAGGCTTCCTCACTTTGTGAAAATTGCCTGGTGAAGAAAAAAATAGCAGACTGATATCCCTCAGGGTATCCCTTTAAGGTGTAGCAATGCATTGACTGATATCCCTCAGGGTATCTCTTTAAGGTGTAGCAGCAGTGCAGTGCTCCTCGGCTTATTCCCACTGTACTACTGTGTATCAGGAGTGCAGGGAGCTCCACAGACAGCTCTCCTCCCTGCAGTCATATATGTAAGGTATCATCCGCCTCTCTCCAGCGCACCACAGCAGAGTGGAAGTTATGTCTCCTGACAGGCCCGTCAGAGCGCCGCTGCCCGGGGAACTGGCAGCTTTGTAAGTGTTGGAGGACAGGGGGAGTTGTGCTGTGAAACTAAATGAGCACCGTTTTTGAATGCACCCCTTCCCCTGTTTACATACATACATACAAACTCAATCACACATCATGATGTCTCGCAGGATGTTCAAATATTGGCTAGCACTTTTGCATTACAACTCGGTAACAACATGGTAATAGTAGGTCATAGTAATAACCAGGTAATAGCTTGCTATTGACACTGGCGGGCCCCTATCGGGGGCGGTCGGTAGGTCCGTGCGTGCGCGTGTGCGTGCGCGCGTGTGTGTGTGTGTGTGTGTGTGTTAAAACATCTAGTGGACAAGTGGACCAATGGGATATATTATTTTTCACATGGTTTACATTTGGCCTGACTTTGAGTCTAGAATAGGCTGTTAAAGAAAAGATTTGTTTTGGAGTTATTTTGTGTGTGTTTTTCTTGGGCGGCCCTCGATCCAATGTCGGGTCCCTAAATTGGCCCTCAGTCATCATAACGTCGAGACCCCCCTGCAGTATAGATTAGCATTCATGACAAGTGTCTTGTTCCAACTAGAGGCAAACCACACACTGGCCTCTGCACACCTAAATTGATTCTTTTTTTTTTTAATCTGAGCCTGTTTTGTTATTGAACGACTTTTGCATAAGTAACCCTCCGTTCCGCCGCGTCACAACATTCACATTGGGAAGAGAAAGTATTTGTTGTATTCTTTGAGATGCATGTCATGTCAGTGACTCCACCACCTGGGGTGTCCAGTACGCAAGCGCCGGGGAGCCAGATTGTTGAGATGTCACTTTGACTGATCAGAGGTTGATCTGCTCGGCTGCCTCGCTCTCAACTCCAAAAGCCTAATGAGACGCTCTCAGAGGAGAGGAGAGACTTTGTGTGAAACCTTTTGTCATTTGTCACCGAGTGTGAACTGCCTCTCTGAAACACACTTTTCTTCCGCCTCGCACAACACTTGACTGCCTGGCTGCACGCCTAGACACCATTAAATTCCTCACTCCAAATGAGAAAAAGGCCCTGAAAGACAAGTGATGCTGCGGTGGCTGACAATGAGACGTGAAACGATCGGCGGTAAAACCGGGGGGGACTATAAGAATAGCTATAGTGCCGTGACCTCGCAAAAGTGACGAGTGGACAGTGGGTTTTTTGTGACGTTACTTTTTTACCACAGTCATTTTCCACCTTTCGCTTCCTTCCTCCAAGGCAGGATGACATGTGTCACACTGTTAACTACTGACCCACATACAACAGTACATCAAGAAGAGCATCCTAAAATGGCTTTTAAAAACCACCCTAAAAAAAAAATGGATTGGTGACAATAAAGTAAAACTTAACGTTATCGTCGACAATGACGAGCACTTTCTTGTAAAACATACCTGGACTCCAACAAAGAAAGCTTCAGATAGTTTTCTCTCCTCCGAGCGCTCGAGCCACTTACGTCTATAAGACCCGCAGACGTTAACGTAATTCCCTGGAATGCGAGAATTAACGAGCCAGTTACATGGCGTTGCATTCTTAGACATTGCCGTTTGCTTTTATTTGGTATGTTACATACAATTGGCTAAATTATTAGTTAATTCAGAGTTAGATGATATTGGAGCAGCGCAGCCATTTTCTTTTTCTTTTTTTTTTGCCGGAAGTCGTCACACAACCACACAACCGGGTCAAATGGGCGTGGCTACATAAGGTGAATAGCCACCCAACACATGCATTATTAGATGGAGAGCTCTTCGTATAGCGACACACGGGAGAACTGTCTCTCCATTGTCAGCAGCAGCCAGTGGAATATAGGGCTATCACTGTATTTCAAAGCAATATTAGTCTGTCAGTAAAACATCAGACATCATCAGTGTGTCAGTGCTGTCTACCACCGATATGAGGTGAGGATAGGATCTAGTGTGTCAGTGCTGTCTACCACCAATATGAGGTGAGGATAGGATCTTCCTGATATGAGGTGAGGATAGGATCTTCTTCAAGCTTCAGAGGTGTCATTCACTCGCAAGGACCACGCCACAACAGTGGTAAAAAAAAAATGTGTTAAAGGGTTAATGGACATTCAGATGTGTTGGATGTTGAGGTGAACGTGGAGGTCGTCTATTATGCTGGTCTGGGGTCCGGGTTAGAGCTCCCAGCCGTCACAGCGCTCAACAGCGCCACTCTGGTCGAAAGCTCGGTAAAAAATCATATCACCAGCACAGACTTCAGATGAAAAAAGGCATTTATGAGCAGCGACGAGCTTTCTAACCCCGCCGTCGAGAAGCAATGAACCCTTCTTAAGTATGTGGCTGTGACATGTTTCTGTGACACTTGTAAATACGTGCGTATCGCTGATTTAGACAGCTTGGGAGCGAGAGTCACAGGCAAGTCGATGTAAGGACAGGGGACTCTTGTAGGGGTAGCATAGCCTAGCATAGCTAGCATCGTCTACACGGAAAGAGTCACAACGGGGCTAACAAACATGCTGATTGGTCCTATAGCTTTCAATGGCGTGTTGTTGGTGTCCCATCATGGTCTACATGCCATTTCAGAGGCGCTTTCATCATGACAGAAATACAATTTTGGGGTAAACATTCGTTTTGTTGGTTTGTTTGTTGCTTTTTTGTGTGTGTGAAAACGATGAAAAACAGTAGAAAAGAGTAAAAAAAAACATCGGTCAAATGCTTGTAAAATGGTATGGAGTGATGACATCACATTGCTACTTGGTAGGGATGAAATGCTGACTGATTTAATGATAAAGCACAATCGAATTCCTGGTGATTAGTATTACCGTTTCCAAATTTAATTATCATTCAAATGTTACCATGGTACCCGTGATTACAGCGCTTTGAAAAACACTGTAAATACCGTCCATCATCAACCAACGTTTAATATCAACAGTCTCCCAGATGCAGGCATGCAGCCTTGGTGAAATGATTTCAGTGAGTGTATCAGTGCTTTATGATCATTTTCAGCACATTTTAATGATACCGAGATACTACTGATAACCATGATACTTTTCGTCAGTATAATCGTGATATGAAATTTTCATACCATTTCGTCCCTATAGCTACTTGGCATAAAGAATGACTAGCAGCAGCACTGGCCAGTTAGTGTAGCATGTAAGTGCCATAATGTGCTGTGTGGATGGAGTCCCTGGGTGGTGTTAGAGAGGCACCAGAGTGAAGCCGCCTGCTCCGAGCTGCACTCCACACAGTCCACAGGCCACAGCATCTGCTGAAAAGACACCCGCGCCTGTTTACTCTGCCATCCTTTACAGCAGTAATTGAAGGAAGAAAACTCTCTGCTCTGTGGAGCTAAACCACCCATGAAGAAGATGAGCTCATAAGCAATAGTGTTTCTTTCTGCAGTTATTCAGTAGCCTGGAGGATCTTAGAGAGAGTCTGATCAAATCCAGTGTG
>NC_139632.1:37094304-37136804 GCF_964638095.1 Poromitra crassiceps
AGTGCTGCTTAATCCAGGACCTTAATTCCTGGAACTCTTAAGAGTAAAAAACTGGTCCATTGCAGTGAATGGAGATGTCGCAACTCTTCTATATACGTGACTCTGGGTTTAGGTGATGGTATGGTATTTTCTTCCACAAAGCATGTTGTGCCTGAAACCTCAGTTTAATTGGATACATTGTGACACTTGAATAACATTCACTCAACTAGGCTAAAGTCAAGGCGAACAGTCTTTATGACGGGTTAGTGGAAACTGAGTGCACGTCTTTATATCTCTGCCTCTTCTTTCATGAGTTTCTCCCTGTATGATTGTTGTACATCGGTGCAAAATGGCGGCTCTACTGTGGAAAGAAGAGCCTTGATTTTGAGGGATTGACACGGACCAGTTTTAGATAGTGTAGCTGAGAAACCTTCAGAAGTCTCTTGTAGCGGCACTGGAGATATCTTGGCATGACACCACGTAGTCTACATTTGGCCAGTTATCCACAGGGATAACAAGAGAAAAAACAACCAAATGGGCCTAGGGCAGGGAAGGGAAAACTGCCAATACTGCAGCAGTTTCAACAGTGCTAACGCTTTCAAGGGTAGCTTTAAAACGCTTCTAAAATGCAGGTAGCCCGCAGCTAAGTGCAGTGTGGACGGGGCTTTAGACTCGGTGAGGTTTGAGGGTCAATAGTTGTGTATCTTCTGGAATAAGCCATCGGCATCAGTCAAGCCGACAGCGTGTGCTAATCCATTAACTGTGTGTCTGTGAATGTGTCAGAGATCTCCCTAATCTTTCTCCCATCCAGATAATCTCTACACCTCCTCAGCTGTGTCACCTGTACACCTCCTCAGCTGTGTCATCTCTACACCTCCTCAGCTGTGTCACCTGTACACCTCCTCAGCTGTGTCATCTCTACACCTCCTCAGCTGTGTCACCTCTGCACCTCCCCAGCTGTGTCATCTCTACACCTCCTCAGCTGTGTCACCTCTGCACCTCCCCAGCTGTGTCATCTCTACACCTCCCCAGCTGTGTCATCTCTACACCTCCCCAGCTGTGTCACCTCTACACCTCCCCAGCTGTGTCATCTCTACACCTCCCCAGCTGTGTCACCTCTACACCTCCCCAGCTGTGTCATCTCTACACCTCCTCAGCTGTGTCACCTCTGCACCTCCCCAGCTGTGTCACCTCTGCACCTCCCCAGCTGTGTCATCTCTACACCTCCTCAGCTGTGTCACCTCTGCACCTCCCCAGCTGTGTCATCTCTACACCTCCCCAGCTGTGTCATCTCTACACCTCCCCAGCTGTGTCATCTCTACACCTCCTCAGCTGTGTCATCTCTACACCTCCCCAGCTGTGTCATCTCTACACCTCCTCAGCTGTGTCATCTCTACACCTCCCCAGCTGTGTCATCTCTACACCTCCCCAGCTGTGTCACCTCTGTACCTCCCCAGCTGTGTCATCTCTACACCTCCTCAGCTGTGTCATCTCTACACCTCCCCAGCTGTGTCATCTCTACACCTCCCCAGCTGTGTCACCTCTGTACCTCCCCAGCTGTGTCATCTCTACACCTCCCCATCCAGATCATCTCTACACCTCCTCAGCTGTGTCATCTCTACACCTCCCCAGCTGTGTCATCTCTACACCTCCTCAGCTGTGTCATCTCTACACCTCCCCAGCTGTGTCATCTCTACACCTCCCCAGCTGTGTCACCTCTGTACCTCCCCAGCTGTGTCATCTCTACACCTCCCCATCCAGATCATCTCTACACCTCCTCAGCTGTGTCATCTCTACACCTCCCCAGCTGTGTCACCTCTGTACCTCCTCAGCTGTGTCATCTCTACACCTCAGCTGTGTCACTGCTTGTTGATTGGAGGGGCTCTTTACTACAGTATGTAGGCTAGCTGTTAATGTAGCAACAACGATGAGTGGGTTAAGATTCAAGGGGACTGACCCCATTTTTGGCTTAAAAAAATCTTTTTGCAACAAACCGTCTGCCACATTTGACAGAGATACTGTAACCGAAACAGTTTTAAAAATGCAATACTATTTTTTAGAAGAAGCGCAAGGTCCCCAAATGTCTAAACATCTAAAAATAATCAAGGTGAGTGGATTAAAAATAGATGTACTCAGATAATAAAGTATTCATTCCTATGGAGACCTTTCCTTGCAAGCAACTCTAGTGGAGACGAGCACATTGTGTTGTGTACAGAAGCGTTGTGATGCATTCATGGTTCTTCTTCCTTCTTATTTTCCTCTTATCTCCGAGTGCCCTGTCCTTGACGGATATACATGTACCGTAAATTCCGGACTATAAGCCGCAGCTTTTTTCCCGTTTTTTGGCCCCTGCGGCTTATATAACGGTGCGGCTTATCTATGGATTTTTTCAGCAAAAATAAAAATAAAAAACGGAATTCTCTCTTCTTTAGCACTCTTTCTAACTATAAATCCACTTCTGTTTTAATTTCCTCTCTTGCCCTCTTTTCACCACACCGCGGACACTGTGTGCACTGTAAAAAAAAACACAGGTGGTGTTGTGTTATGTTGTTTTGTTGAAATGTTAATAAATGGGAGCTTCCTCAAACAGCCATCTCTTTCCCGACAATCCCCTCTGTGCACGAACCCTTACATATGGTAATTAAACATTAAAACACAATAAAAAAAAAAAAAACATTAAAACACTTATAGTCCGGTGCGGCTTATATATGTAACAAACAGGCAATTTTGCTGCTGCGGCTTATACTCCGGTGCGCCTTATAGTCCGGAATTTACGGTACATACATGTATACGAGAGGTCAAACAGACATGTTTCTGCCCGGGTCACATATTAAGTTAAGTTAAGTTAAGTTATCCTTTATTTATCCCCTTGGGGAAATTCATCCTCTGCATTTGACCCATCCTCTACTAGGAACCTTCCTAGAACTAGGAGCAGTGGGCAGCCACTGTGCAGCGCCCGGGGACCAACTCCAGTTCTTTTGCCAGTACCTTGGTCAGGGGCACGGACAGGAGTATTAACCCTAACATACATGTTTTTCTTGATGGTGGGAGGAAACCGGAGCACCCGGAGAAAACCCACACGGACACGGGGAGAACATGCAAACTCCACACAGAAAGGACCTGGGACGGACCGGGGTTCGAACCCGGGACCTTCTTGCTGTGAGGCAACAGTGTTAACCACTGAGCCACCGTACCGTCCACATATGACTGTAACTGAGAGAGACTTCACAGCTGTCAGTGGAGTGAGGCGAGGGCACGGTGTGCTTTACATTTAGAGTGTCAAACCGCGGGGTCAGCCCACAGCAGCCATGGGAAATAAACAGCTAAATAATGGTATGAAGTTCTTTCCTCTTCTCTCCCTCTGTGGATCTTCAGATGAAAACCTCCATGGCAGCTTGACTCTCCCACGCTACTAGGTCATCCTTCCATAGCATTGCAAAGGCCAATATGTTCCTCGCTCTACATGGACCCTCTAAGAACCTGCATGACAGGATTTCCCTGGAGGAGCAGCCTTGGCTCGGAGAACACAAATGGGTTTTTTGAAATTCTGTTGAACTTTATAAAGCGCACTTATCAGCTTCCAAACGTTGCTGTGATGTGATTTAACCCCTGACTGTCTGGAACATTCACCTCTCCTCTTCCTATCTAGCCATTTTGAAGATGTTGTGTGATGGTGACGTACTGTAATACTGATTGATGGTATGGATAGACATGTTTCGTGCGATTGATTACACCTGCTTTACCGCCTCAAAACGGCTGCTGTGAAATGGGCCTATTGCGCGGTATCGCACACAAAGAGTTTCATCAAGACAAGAGGCAAAGCTGTTCTGTTTCTTTTGCAACAACGCTGCAGTCATTATGCTGCAGTGCAACACGCTATTAGCCTTCGCTTCTTGTCAATTTAAGGTCTTTGGCGCAAATGGTGACGTGTGTTGTTTATACAGCGTGCGCTCATGTACGTTTTCATACAACACCAACGGTTATACAGGTCGAAAAACTGACTGGAGGAGGGTGGCTTTAAAACCTGCTTCATGGTTCATGTGACGCACTGCGCAAACTCCATCACTGCCTGAAATTAGAATTTTTCTAAAGTGCCGTTTTCAGATGCGCAGCCGATCAGCACGAATGCTATGCTACTCTGGCGACACATCTTCGTTCGTATGGCGAAAGCATGAATCAGACCTACATTGTGAGCTTTCAGTAGATGCTCCAAAGATTGTTGTTGTCATGTCTCCGTTCCGTCTGTCATGGTGTGTTTGGTGTGTGTCAAGTCATGGGACTGAGGAACAATGGTTTTGTACGGACGCATCTGTCCGACAAGCTGTTTCTCAATGTTAAGGGTTCCTTCCTCGGCAGGATGGGTCTTCCTACAGAGGGCAGGCAAGAGTCCATCCTCGCTGACTAGGAAGCACCATGGAAGGAACCCATCCTGTTGAGGAAGGAACCTTAACATTGAGAAACAGCTAGCTGGCTGTGGAAATGGATTTGTTGCTGTCTTGCTGGACTGATTAGTAATATACGCGTGCCTTTGCTAACCCGGCAGGCGTGTGTGTCTGTTGGTTAATTGGCTGTGTTAACTGTATCGTTTTATTGGTGCGAGTGGGTGGCCTGCCACAAAATACATATTGTATGGAGAAGAGCCATGAACCACAAACCACACACAGAGAGACAGAGGCAGGCAGGCAGGCAGGAGCCTGCTCTTTACGTTCTGCTGTCACCCAACCTGGTCTTCAAAGTTACAGCAGTGAAACCAGGTCTTATTTGAGGAGAAATGCTCCTCAAATAAGGGGGCAATCTGAGGGTGTCTGCACAGCAGGGGGGGAACTGCTGCATGACGATACCTCGATGCCTTCAAGCGCCAAACACTTCAGGTCTCATCCAGCCGTCACGGCCTGCCTCTGTCTGCACAAACACTCCCCAATTTACCCACACGCTGACCCTCCATCTCTCCGTCTCCAGAACCCACTGGTACCGCGGGCCAAGGCCAGGTGTCTGCATTCTGTTTCTGTTGCTAGGAACATAGGTGGCGTGTCTGAAGGCGCGGCGCGCGGTTTTATATGTTTTTCTAAGCCCGGGGTGCTCCGACATGCGGAATATTTAATTACACGTCTAACCGCTTCACATTTGTAGCTGTCTCTCTCTCTCACTGAAGGATGATGGCATGGCTCTGTATGGGGTTGCTACGGAGCGATAACAGGACAGTCGCACAGCAGCACGTGTGTAACAGACTTGTGTGTAACAGACTTGTGTGTAACAGACTTGTGTGTAACAGACTTGACGAGCTGATTCCACAATACTTAAAGTCAAATGTTCTCATTGCGCTGGCAGATCATTTTGACCCCTTCTTGGAATTAAACGCGACTCCATGATGATTTCTTAATGGAAGTCATATTATTAGAAACTTCCTGGAATGAAGATAGACGGGCACAATTTGACTCGAAATATCTTGAAATACGTTGTAGAAGTCTGAATGCAAGATGACATCACCTGTAAAACACATTGTAAGGGCACATTTGTTCATTTTTCCGCCTCACTGTGAAAACGCGGTGGTGCAGACGAGCCGTGGAAAAGAGGCCCGCACAGGCAAGCAGCCCCTGCTTCAAGGTCAAAGGTCGGCGGCCCCTCCTGTACCCTAAAGCCCCCTGTTCTCTGATCTGAGCTGGTATTGTAGGATGGAAGAGCGTCTGCCTTGCTGTCTGACCAGCTGGTGACGATGCAGCACTGATAGCAGCTCTTCTGAATGGACAAACTCTTTGAGCTAAGGCTAACTCTAAGGCTAAGGCTAACGCTAAGGCTTTACACCACCTTTTTACTGCAATAATTAGCAAGTTAGTTACCGAGTTGGCTACAATCTAGATTTGCATGACCTCAGCCCACAAATACATATTATGTGGGTAATATGAAGACATTTTCTAATATCAGTTATGTATGCATGATCATGACAGGTGCAAAGGAGCTTGTATGTTTTTGACCAGCACTATGAGCCATGCTGCCCACTCACACTTCATACCAGGGCAGTGGGATTCTTTTCCCGGCGTAAACCTTTGCTTCAGGGTCAGATGTACAACAGATGACTATTCATGCATATAGAAAGAAGAATATTCAAGATTTGTTTCTGCCCATTTCTAGCTGTCAAATAGGAGTACAGTATGCACACACACACACACACACACACACACACACACACATACACTCACACACACACACACACACACACACACACACACACACACACACACACACACACACATACACTCACACACACACACACACACACACACACACACACACACACACACATCCAAACCAAAGAGGACAGGTGCTGCTGAGCCGAAAGTGGGCAAATCCTGAAATAAATAAAGAAACAGCTTGGACACTGCAGGGCCTCCAATATCCACTTATTTATTGCCGGTGTAATTTAACTGCAGTTTATTGCTGCTCCACTTATTTATTGCACCAGTAAGTGGACATTGGAGTCCTGCACTGAGCGAAGCTGATTGTTTATTTGATTTCTAGCTGTCAGCCTTATGACAATTATTAAAGAGTAACTACACCCCAGTTTTGCCCCAAGTGCTTCTACCCTAGAATTTAAACAAATGCCTCTAGCAAGTAAAAAAAACTTGGGCAGGGCTTGTGTACAATGAAAATCTTTATTTTGTGACATCACTGATGATGTCATCATGCCTAACCTATTTATATTAGTGTTCTGTCACTTCCTGCTTCATTCTGATGAAGGTCGCCATGACCTGAATGTGAATCTACAAACAAACTGGAAGTGAAGTCTATTATGCAATCTACTTTTCTCTCACTATACTGATCACTCACTGACGTCATCAGTGATGTGAAGTTGACTTCAATTGTGCGCTGAGTGATGTCACTAGAGCACTCCATGATGTGATCAGTGATGGTCACTCGAGCAATTGTGATGTCATCAGTGAGTGATGTCATCATCAGTGATGCGAAGTTGGGCAAATGTGCGCTGCACATATGCCAAAAGAGCAGGCGAGGCCACGCAGCAGCCGAGCTGCGGGCTGCGTATTCGAGCCCGCATAGCGGGCGAGCTACAGGGCAGGCGAGGCCGCGCAGTATTTGATCTTATTTTTTAAGGTCAAATACTTGAAAATAAATTGTTGAAATTGTTGTTGCTCAGTGGAGACAGCCATCTTGTTTGCATTTGGCATGTGGTATGCCTTAAGTTAAAGTGTGACTATTTTCCCACCAAAAATGTTGCAATGTTACAGTTGAGAGTCTGGGCTGTTGGGAATATTTAATGTTTGTCTACTACACCGTTTCAAATAGATGTTGCAATTTTACAACAGTGGGCCTCAGAGGGCAGGACTGACAGGTGCTGTTTAGAAGCAGGCAAGTTATTTTCACTGGCACTGCTTTTTGGGTGTGGCTACAGGCTACAGGCAGCAGACACGTTTTGAAAGAGCATATTGTTATTGCACGACACACAGCAGATGTAGAGCTGTAAAATCCCTCTGTAAGCCCACACACACACACACACACACACGCACACACACACACACACGCACACACACAGACACACACACACGCACACACACACACACACACACACACACACACACACACACACACACACACACCTGCCCCGAGCTGTTTCTCTTGTCACGGCTCTTCATCTGATATGGGCTTTCTCCTCTCCCCTCTCTCTCTCTCTTCCTCCCTTTGTCTCTCTTTCCTTCCATCTCTCTCTCTCTCTCTCTCTCTCTCTCTCTGCCTCAGGCATGCCCAGCTTCGTCAAGTCCCCCGACGACCAGACGGGGATTTCGGGGGGAGTGGCCTCGTTCGTATGCCAGGCGGTGGGCGAGCCCAAGCCGCGCATCACCTGGATGAAGAAGGGGAAGAAGGTCAGCTCTCAGCGCTTTGAGGTAGGACTGCCACGCCCCGGCGGAGACCCCCCCCCCTGCTGCAAGCCCCCCTTCTCTGATATGCCCCAGCAGAGAGCGCCTCCGGAAGTCCCCCCTCCGTCAGCACCTTCACACACACCTCTCACTCTTTCACAGCACATGCAGATACTGTGTGTGCTATGCTAAGTGAAATAGCATCCGGGTATCCAATTCCGGACAGCATATGACCAAAAAAATAATAATAATCACAATCAGATGCAACCATTTGCAACGTATAGCAAGTTGCTACTTGCTACTAGCAACGAGCTAGTCTCACGTCGTCAGACCCACCGTCGACGTCATCAAGCTTCCAGCGAGGGAGGTAGAGATATCTACGGCTGGCACTGCGAGACTAGCAACGAGCTAGAGTTGTTATTGTTGTTTCATAGCGACGGACAGATTTGAAAGCGACACATAGGGAGCGGAAAAGAAATGCATTAATGGGCGGAGCCGGTCGGTTGGAGCCAATGGCAGAGCTTGCAGGGAGCGGAAAGGGATTTTCTTCCGCTGCCGACCGCGCCTCTTGACTTCCTGTTGCACCACATTGAAACATGGCTGCTGCCCCCAGAGGTTAGAGAATGTTTTTGTTGTTGTTTGTTTGTTTAACCGATGGGTTCCCAGATTGCTCATAAACTAACAATCCTGTGTCTTTTTTAAAGCTCAATTAAGTTCAATTTAACTCACTTCAATTGAACCCATCGGTTAAACAAAAAAACAAAAACAATTCTATTACCTTTTATTAACCCAGGCTTTGTACTCAAAACTCGTATTTTTCCATCCGAGCCTGATGTGAGCCCTACGGCTTGTCAGAATTTTGGTCCCATTGTTTATGTAATAAGAAATGAAGGACATTTCATGGAAAACATTATACTGTTTGGTTTCATAGTGTTATTGCCACACCTCAACCTACATATTAATTGTGTCTAAAAGTCTCCTGCCAAGGGTCTGCCTACAGTACCATATTTCCACGCGCAAAAAAAAACACTTTTGCGTCCGTAGGTTTGTCGATCGGAACCAGAACTTTTCCCCGATGCAGCTGTGCCACGGCCACCACAGCCACTCTGTAAACACCCTGCGAGCTGTCCCACATGACGCCGGAGCAGCAGGGCGGCTCATTAGCTGCCAGCCGGCCCAAATGACTTGCGGTGCAGCTCAACACGGGCCCCGCGTAGAGCCCACTCTGGGCTCACCTCGTACTGAGTAATAGGAATTATCTTCCACCTGTCTGCTCGGTTGTTACTCAAACTGATGGCTACCCCGTGTGTGTGGGGTGGGGAATGGATCTCTCCTACCAAGCCAGGAATGGAAAGAGAATCGTGAATCAAGTGTGCTTTCACCGGCTCTATATATTTAAGCAATATAGCATGAGAGCCAGTGTGTTGTGAAGAATATATCCCCCTGATCAGCTGTTATCCCACGAGGCCGCAGGCCGAGTGGGATAACAGCTGAGCAGGGGGATATATTCCACAACACACGCAGCTCGAGTGCTATATTGCTTTTATAAAACGGTTTCCAAGTATGATAATATAATAATAATAATAATACTATAAGTCCGACTCTGACTGGCATGTCATTCTGATAGAGTCAGTTGAAACACTACTGTAAGGCGGGACCGCAAGAACATGCGGGTGATTTGATTGGATCGTTCTGGAGACTGAAGTTGACATTGGCCAATCCTGGCACTTGCTGAGTAGCTGAGAGCTTTCTGAAAACCCCGACAGGCAGCTCGAGCGCAGCATTGCATTCTCAGCGCTTGCTGAGAAGCTGAATGCTTTCTGCAAACCCCGACACCAACTAACGTTACGGGGTTAAATGCGGGGTTAAATGCGGGGTTAACAGCCTTTCTTTTGCAAAGAAGACATTAGCCCGCATCTATTCTTGTACAAAACATCATTTTCTGCGAAGTATTAGTAAAGTTATAAGCGAAGATCGATTCACAAGGATCTGACAGCTGTCTCCGCCATTTTTTTTTCTACGTTGTCATTTGAGGTAAGCCTTATTATTACTCTCTTAGTAAGAGAGTTGCCATGGCAACCAATAACCCATGGCCATGGGTTATTGAACTCGGTTACTGGAATTATACAATGGCTGTGAACCAATCAGATTGCTTGATTTGAGAGAGCCGTTTTATAATAGTTTATAACGTGAAGGTTTCATATCTATAGCGTTTTTTTTCTACCTATACAGATGTAATTATAACAGATGCAATTATGAAGGTATGTTTTAGCAACTTGTTTGCACACTCTTTTTTGTATCCCAAAAAATTAATTACGCCCAGGTGTTGAAGTAAGCGGCGCAGGTGTAGTACACTAGGCTACGTACGTAAGCAGCAACTATGGGCTCAATACACCACTGAGCTTCGGTAACAAGTACAAGTCATGCCCATTCCATTGGTGCAAACCGCGTTGAAATCCGTTGCGCGGTTGTGGAGGTCAATGTGTTTGCGCGTTAGCAAGTTTAACGAGCTAGTCCGCCAATCCAATCTGTTGTGTGTCGCATTGACGATGATGCTGCGGCAGCTTTAGGACACCGCTCTCTCTCTCTCTCTCCATTCACTCTCGACCTCGCTCGATCACCGAGCCGCACTCTCTCTCTCTCACTCGCTCGCTCGCTTGTGGAGCCTGGGGGAGGGGCTTAGGCTATGAACGGACATCTCATGCTACACTGGGGTAGGTAGGGACTTAGGCTACAAATGGACGGACACACATTTCATTTGGCTGCACTGATTAAAAGTTAAAAAGTTTTTATCCAAGTAGACTACCTTCATTATTTTCTCCCCAGCAACAATTTAGGTGATTACATCTGTGCATAGGATGAAATGTTCCTTAAAACTCTCTGCATTGATGACTGTAGTCACAATCTTCATGTTGAAGGATGTAGTTTAGAGTGCCTCCAGATAGATCTAAGAAAACCCCTGAATCTTATCATATGTTCTGCGATAATATTGTATATTGCAATATTTTGGCGGGACAGCAACGACTAAGGTGGTCTTCACTGTAGATCTGATACAGTATGCAGACTTACCATTATGTGTGCACAAGTTGAAAGTCTGTTAGTGTGAAATACATTTTTTCTCTTCCTTACAATGGCTGTTTAATTGGCTCATGTCATTGTGAGTAATAGGAATGGTCTTCCACCTGTCTGCTCGGTGTTGCTCAAGCTGATGGCTGCCCTGTGTGTGTGTGTGTGTGTGTGTGTGTGTGTGTGTGTGTGGGGTGGGCCCACCTCCTACCAAGGCAGGAAGAAAGCACTGGAGCTGTCCGCCTCCTTCATTAGAAGAAGAATGTGCTTCCTGCCAGCCGGCTGTTTGGGTCACACACACGGCAGCAGGGGCGGAAGTGCAGCGCCCCCTGCCCTGACCTCTGAGTCGTTACCCCCTCCCACCCCGAGCTTCCTAAAGCCCCACACACACACACACACACACACACACACACACACACACACACACACACACACACACACATACCTGTGACTCACTCAAGCTTGTCACTGTACACATCCTCTTTTAGCCGCTCACGAGTGAACTCCAGACGACAGAGGTGTAAAGTAACAAAGTACAAGTAATCAAGTACAAGTACTTGAGTAGTAGTGTGTTTTGAGGATTTGTACTTTTGAACGTGTTTTTTATACAGTAATGCTATGCTTTTATACTTGAGTAATTGAAATAATAGATTATTCTACTTCACTACTTTTAAATGTAGACTGATTAAATGAGTAGATTCAGATTGTTTGGCACACTGCACTATGAAAACATTAGGACTGTGCTCACTAACAGGTCCAGAATCACTTCCAGGGACGCGGGAAGTGGGGGTACTTAGGGTGATGCAGCACCCTCTGTTGTTTTGTATTGGAATTGCAACGTCAATAAAAATGTTTTTTTATTCAAATGTGTTGCTTTATACTGCGATATTTAGGGTTTCGTTGAAGACTATGAATAAAGCAAAGTGGGTGGAGATGTTATTTTTGAAGTTTGGTTTAGAATAATAAGATAATAAAATATAATAATAATAATAAGTTCAGTGTTTCTGCCTCTGTTGTAGTGTAAAATGACCAAAAGGGGTGGTAACATGAAAGTGAGTGAGAAAAGGAGAAAATACTAAATAATGACATCACAACAGTATAATCCTAATGTTAATTTAAAATGAGATATTCCTCTAAATATGGCTAAAAAACATCCAAACATCCAAAAAACAAAAAAATGTGTCGGCGCCACCGGGACCCCGTTCCTTGCAGCACCCCCTACTTAAAAGGAGTTCCAGCATCCCTGATCACTTCCGCATTTGGGGCACCCAAACTGGTGGCTCGCTCGTTAGTAGAGTGGCCAAATTAAATTGAATCCCGCTCAAGAATTGAATTAGACAGGTGTAGACGATCCACAAAATCGTAATGATCCCTGCACTACAGTACATGCAGGTGTACTAAAGCTAGCACACTGGATCAGTAAGTGACAGAGAACAGCAAAACAGACGTGTTTATATGAAAATGTCACTTATTATTATGAGTTGAAATGCTTTGTCTTTGCTGTCCGCCTCACTAGGTGATTGAGTTTGACGACGGCTCGGGCTCAGTGCTGCGCATCCAGCCGCTGAGGACGCACCGCGACGAAGCCATCTACGAATGCACCGCCGCCAACAGCGCGGGCGAGATCAACACCAGCGCCAAGCTGACTGTTCTGGAGGGTAAGACCCGGACCGACCGCCTGTCTGGCCCTCTCACTGTGTCGCTACGGTTCCCCTGCACTCTGTCAGACATGCAGACAGCTTTCTCCATGTTCTTTCTTCTTCTCTTCGTCAGTTCTGACAGCAGAGGGCGTTTTCTCAGCTTGATCTGGATCAGGCGTGTCAGTCTCAAGTGATCCTGCGTAGCCCTGTTGTTGTGTTGGACCTCATGTCTGGGAGGTTTTGCCGTATCATTTTCTAAAATCACAACAGTTTGATTTAAGAAAAAGCAAGTCGTTAAGAGTAAGAAGAATTGAGTTACTTAATTAAATGCTACATAAGGATTATTGTTGTAGATGCTATTTTGCTAGACTAAAGCTTTTCCCTTTTTTTGTTTTTCACATTTACTATCAATTCACACTCATGAACATAAATCCAATCCAATCCTTTGAAAAACTTCATATTTAAATTATTTTCACACAAATTAAATTTGCCTCATATTTGACCAGAAATTCATGCTACAGCAGACTCATGATATTCCCACAATTGCCCAATGTAAAAATTCATGCAAAATAATAACCCATGCCCACAATTGAATAACATGGAGACTTGTTTCTTTGGCTTTGTGCGTGTGTGTGTGTGCTCAGACATCATTAGCTGAATACTTTATTGCATTGATTTATGTACTTGACGTGAGTTAAGCTGCAGTTTATTTTCATTGAGTTTGGGTACGGGTTTCAACACAGTCCTCTCAACACCACATTTGGATATCACATGTGGAGATACCGACTGTGTGACTGCAGTAACAACATGGACGAGAGCCTTTTCGTCTCTAAATACCTTCGATTCTGTTTTTTTAACATGGCACCACGTAGAAAATGATTGTTAAATGTATGTATTTATTGATATTGTTTATTAGTTATGTTCAATTTATGTATTCATTTCTATTGTTTATTAGTTATAGTATGTGCTATCGTGACAACATATACAGTACCAGACAAGACGGAGCTAGATACCTGTGACTGATTGTGTTTATGGACCATGCTTTGGCTGTGGATGTTCTTGTAGGAGTGTCTCCACAAAGCCCTGCTCTTCCTGCCAACGGGAAGATGGAGCCCAAACACAATTATTTAATCAACATTGTAATTGATAGACAAACACTCTCACATGGAAAAGGATTGTGTTTCTGGCAGCCTTCTTCCAAATCACCCAGGAACCCATTATATTTATAGTGAGATCCAGATAGTAAACAGAGCCTGGGGCGCCCAAGCACCAAACAACCCTGCCTTTGTCTGTGTACTGTAAAGCCACTCAGGGTCTTGTTAAGGCAGAGTGACGGCCTGATAACTGCTGTTAACAGACTGATATTTGACGAACAGGGCTCAGACCAGAAACAGGATTAGTTGCGCTCTGCTGCAGATGTGTACGTATTTGGGTTGAAGGCTTTTTGAAGGCCGATATTTGATATTTTGGGATCGAGTTGCTGCTGATACACTGGGCCGGATTATCCATATCCAAATGATTTGCGGATGCCGGGCGTCCGCGGCTGACATTGCTGTCTTTCAAAGGCTGTGTAGCGTGCTAATGTTTGTGTTAGGGTGAAGATACTGGTATCCTATGAAACTAGAAGACCGAAGGCATCCATTGGTACTAACCATGTCTTGCTAGCGTGCCAGGAAGGTGGGTAAATAACACAGCAATTTTAGACTATTTTGGCTAGGGATGGGCAATACATTTCGAATTTTCGAATAATTTTATTCTGAAGATCGACTTTTATTATTGAAAGTCGAAAATAATTTATTCACAATCTTGTCTCAAAAAGTATGTTTTCCATTGTTTTTACCGGCGCCTGTCTCTTTAAGAGCTACACGTTTGCGATGTGACGTTGCCGTAGACGCTGCGCACTAACACGCATGGAGCAGAACGGCTCAGCTCAGCAGCCTGAGCCTAGACAAGCTGAGAGAGTCTTCCAGAGAGAGAGAGAGAGAGACAGAGAGAGAGAGAGAGAGAGAGAGAGTCTTCCAGAGAGAGAGACAGAGAGAGAGAGAGAGAGAGAGAGAGAGAGAGAGAGAGAGACAGACAGACAGAGAGACAGAGAGAGAGAGAGAGGGAGTCTTCCAGAGAGAGAGAGAGAGAGAGAAAGAGTCTTCCAGAGAGAGAGAGAGAGAGAGAGAGACAGACAGACAGACAGAGAGACAGAGAGAGAGAGTCTTCCAGAGAGAGAGAGAGAGACAGAGAGACAGAGAGAGAGAGAGAGAGAGAGAGAGAGCCAGAGAGAGAGAGAGAGAGATAGACAGACAGAGAGACAGAGAGAGAGAGAGAGAGAGAGAGAGAGAGAGAGAGAGAGACAAAACAGCGAAAACAATAACAAATATAGCCGCAAGCGGCGATGGGCGGGGTTCAAGCCTTGCGCAGATGACAAAGCTTCTGATTCTGACTAGGACATCCTCCTTGATATATCTGACAAGTTTTGCGATCATTGGACAAACAGGTGTGGAGTTACAGCCTTTTTTATGTTAAGCCACGCCCATTTCTGGCGTTTATGGCGCCCCCTTTTGGTCAAATTGCACAAAATTTGACACACATGGTCTAGGATGGTCTCCGAAGACCTCCTGCAAGTTTTGTGAAGATTCCTTAATCGGTCATGAAGTTATGACAATTTAGCTGTGAGGCCACTCCCCTCTCAACTTTAACGATCAATATCTCCGAAACTAAAGTAGCTTTCAAAAATCCACCAATCACGATTGTAGAGCTTGCTCCATAGATGCTTCCTGGCGAGTCTGGTGCAAATCGGTGCAACGGTCTAGGAGGAGATGTCAAAAATGTGTTTTCCAAACTTTTCCAAATATCTCAAAAACTTTCCAGGCGGACATTGAGGGTCCTTATGGCAAATTTGTAGAGCAGGTCCACCTGAACATCTGGAAAAAAAAAGTTTGAAAATCGGACCAACGGCGTGGAAGTTATGGCCTTTAACGTAAAACCTTCGATTATAGCGCCACCTTCAGGCCGATTCGAAAAATCTTTTTTGAGCACCTACCAGCCAACAATATCTGTCATTGGGCCAAATGTGAGGTCTCTACCATTTACCAACTCACGGGAATTTGCGTTGGGGCAGATGAAAAAGAAGAAGAAGAATAATAATAATAAACCGGCACAAAAACAATAGGGTTTCAGCCCCTTCAGGGCTTGAACCCCTAATAAGAGAGAGTGGGCAGACAGAGAGCGAGGAAGAGGATAGCGGCGATGAAGAGCAGACAGCAGGACTCTGGGTAATGAGAGTGAAGCATTAGACAGAGAGCTTAAGGGGGATGCTGAAGACAGCGGGGAGGCTGGCACAGTGCAGGAGAGATGAGAGGCTGCGTGGGCGTACAAAACACCACGCTGTATACTTTTCTCTTTTGCTTGATTGTGACACTCGAGCGTGCGAGTTGCACCTCTCTCTCCAAACGCCCATCCCCGCTCTTTGCACGGCCCCCGAGTGGCACTACTGCTGCCTGTCGCAGAGTGGCACTACTGCTGCCTGTCGCAGAGTGGCACTACTGCTGCCTGTCGCAGAGTGGCACTACTGCTGCCTGTCGCAGAGTGGCACTACTGCTGCCTGTCGCACTGACAGCTGCTCCATCAACATCAGTGCCTTTCAGAGCCTCCCGGCCTCCTCCGCCGTCACTTTGTGTCAGCCGATTTGCACCAGGCCATTTGAATTTGTCTCGCCGCGAAGAAGCTTCACCGCCTCGCCTAAGGGCACTTCAGCAGCGAAAGTGGGCACTGTCGATGTAATGCCGGCCACGCTTCACTACGGTTAGGCAGGCACTCGCCTGCTCACCCTGGTTCACTTTTATTTCCGCGACACTCTGGGTGGGGAAAGCCTATGTGGAGGAGGAGAGTGAAGCAAATACAAACCAAGCAACCCAGAACCACAGGTGAATTTTGACAGTGGACACCTCCACCTGCTTCGCCATCATATCCACAATATAGCCTATTGATGTTCATTTCTCAGAATTGTGGGTAAATATCTTCTGGAAGCACCAGTAGTCCTTCCCAAAATATTGTCATATTATCAATATCCAGGTATTGCTGTTAGGTCAGGAATATAGTGATATTTGATTTTGTCAATATCGCCCAGCCCGGTTTTTCTGTCCAAAAATCAGTAGAATTTTTATATTATATGTATATTGTATGTATATGTATATTATACATACATACTAAAAGTCAGCTCGAGTGCATTGTGACATCACGCACTCTAGGCTGGCTCCATAGGCTTAATAATGAATAAAGTAATAACATAAAGGTGATGACCCACTTAAACTTTGAATGGAGTTTCTAGCTTCGAGTATGACCGGCAGGACCACACTCTTCCCCCCAGTTCCCCTCCCCCCGGGACAGACTTGACAAGAGAGTGCAGTGACCAGGACGCATACCCTTACTCCGGCTTCCCACCCGCAGACACCCCCCAATTGTGCCTGTATGGACGCTCCCGACCAAGCCGGAGGTAACACAGGAGCTCGAACCTGCAACCCTTGTGTTGGTAGGCAGCGAAGCTAGCTGCACTAGCGGACGCCCGTGCGTTGTATGGTTTTACAGTGATAGAGGGAGGTTTGTACGGGGCGCTAGGCTGCTGCATTCCTCTTCCTTCTGTGTTGGAATGTGGTCAAATCAAGCTATTTCACCACTTCAAATAGCTCAACCCCAGGCACATGAGTCTCTGTGGGGAGCGAGCACAATCCGCTAGTCTGTATTTTGAAGTTAACTTTTGGCAATAATGTTCGATAACGGGTGAGTGAGTGAGTCACCAAATGAGACACAAGCTGTCACAAATGGCTGTGTTAACAGCGCTCAGTGCGAACTCACAAACTTTATGAAGTTAATTATGGGAAACAGTCGCCAAACGATCGTTGGAGCCGCCAGGCTGAGATGCTAAAAAGAGTCGTGTTGAAGCAAAGCCATCAAGGTGAGAGGTTTGTCCTGCCAGTGGCACTGATGACAGCCTGCCAATGCTCTGCAATACACTTCTTGCCAGTGGCCTATATGTACAGTATACGGTGCATAAGCTGTATATATACAGTACTGTATATATGCAGTGATCAGTACTGTGTGTATATAGCCTGTAGGGGTGGGGGAAAAAATCGATACACCACAGTATCGCGATATTTTGCCTGACGATATTGTATCGATATTTGGACGCCAAGTATCGATATTGCAAAAAAAAAAAAAAATTTTTTTTTTTTTTTTTTTTTTTGCAGGCCATGCCAGGCCACCGGGCTACTATAAACTTTAGTTCCAAGGCCAGCAGTAAACAAACGGTAGCATATTTTCATTTTGTTTTAACAGTAACAGTTTTGTCATAACAGTCATTTACAAATTCCCCAGTTACTGAATGGGCTGCACAAGATGTTTTGTGTAAGTGAAGTGAAGTTGCAAAAACTACATAAGTACAGTAGTCCACACACACATCCAGTTAAGGTGGACTGTAAGTAGACTGTAACAAACAGTTCAGTTTGTCAGGTGCATGCAACTATGACATGACTTTATGAAAGTTGTTGGTCTGTCTACTTGACAATGTTGCTGCAATAAAATGGTTGAAGTCGGATGTACAGACTGAAAAATTGTTCTTATATAAACCAGATGTTGACAAAGTTTTCCTTTGTGGACATCATTTGCAGTTGAAAAAGTAAGAAATCGCAATATATCGAAATATCGCAATATTCAATATATCGCAATATCGATATATCGCAATATCGAAAATATCGCAGTATCGCAATACTATCGTATCGTGAATCAAGTATCGTTTCAGTATCGTATCGTGGGCATCTGGTGATTCCCACCCCTAATTATTAGCCTGGGTGAACCCAGCCTTCAACGTGACGTCACAGACTGTAGCACAAGTTTCTATGTGACTGATAGTACATGGAGGTCACGTGGAGCTGGGTTTACCCAGGCTACTGTATATATATACAGTCAGTGCATATACTGTATACAGTACTGTATATTTGCAGTACTGTATATATGCAGTGATACAGTACTGTGTGTATATAACATGATGTCACAGACTGTGTCTGTAGTGTAAGTTTCTACCTGACTGATAGTACATGGAGGTCACGTGGAGGCTGGGTTTACCCAGGCTACTGTATATATACACAGTGCATACTGTATATATATACAGTATACGGTTGTTATATATACAGTACTGTATATTTACAGTAGTATATATACACTGTAGGCTGTATTTGTTTCTATAAAAGCTCAGGCTCTGGGAGTTGGCAGCGATATCTGCTGCCACTCAGCAAGCTTATATTGGTTGGTGAATTGTGGCCACCAGTGAGGTTTCTCTTCTATTGTGAATTTGTCATTTTGTCACACAAAGAATGGAATGACAAGCACATTTAGGTGACTTGTGAGAGTTAAGGGGGGGGGACTATGAGACTTGTGCATCTGCATGCCATTTCATGATTTTGGGGATCTATAAACAGGGAAATGTGTGCCTATGTGTGAGTATGATTATTTGTGTCTGTATGTATAGTACTTTACCCAGGATGGCCTGACTAACCACTAATCCACTAGTGCGCAGTAGAGAGTCAAATGTGTGAGGATGTGTGTGGTACTGCTCCATTTCATCCGTATCCGTAAGCTTTCAGAAAACGTGCAGAATCACGCACAAAATGAACGGACAGAAAGCTCCGTCCGTATGCGTATCTGTATTTAAAGGTTGAGCATAATTGGGGCCTTAATTGGACAACTAAAGTAGTTCTGTTCTTGCCTTGTTCTTGCATTATTAGCCATTGATTGCGGTTTGATGTGAATCTATAATGCCCCTCCATTCACTGCATGGAGGCCATCCGTCTCTGGAGCTATTTAAGCAGCCCTGGAGCAGAGGAAGATAGAGCTGGCCTGGCAGTGAGCTGCATTTAGCAGTGATCAAGTACACAACATTATGAAAGATGAATGATGAGCATAGCTTCGTAGCCGCGCCGCGAGCGTTTATGAAGCCGAGACTCTGACGGGAAGGTATTGGGAAGGTATATTTCTCTCTTTACTGATGCAATTACTGATGATTAGGATTACTTTGCCCATAGAATAAGCAGAATTCACAAGCTGTCATGTAATATAAACATTATCATCATTTACACCCATTAGCAACCATTACTTCAAGCTACGCAATGTTATTCTCTATATTGTCACAGTCCCCTTTTCCCTCCCTCTCTGGCTAAGTAATCCAACAAGTAGCACCTGCTTTTTCCAAATGTCATCTCTTTATTACAATTAAAGGATGGCTTTACCGGTAATCAACCCACTTTGTATCATTAATAATCTGGGTAATATAAGCACATGGGCAGTGTTTACCTTCTCTCTGTGTTTACCTCACGGAGATCTCACATTTCCTCCTCTGCCAAAGCGCTCCGTTCTGACGCGCTGTACGTCACAACGCATCAGAACGGAGCTGCGGACGTTCTGCTGGAGAGGCAGGCAACAGTCTTGTTGCTGCTAGTTCTTTGCCGTTGGCCTGGTGTGTCTGGTGTGTCTGGTGTGTCTGGGGCTTAGATGATCGATCTGTAGCAGCTTTTCTCAGTCAGCGGTTTGTATTGACGATAAATCCAATATGACATGATCTCTGACACGACATGGTGACATGCCACGATCTATCGGCACACGGATGATTTCGGTGGTTCAGCTTCTCATCGCTTTCCAAAAAAGGCGCTGTGTACTCCTTTAACACATTAAGTGCCAGAGACGACCTAACTCGTCTTACATAATCCAGCGCTTAAGTGCCAAGGACGAGCTAACTCGTCTTACATAAACATTTTTTTTTTTTTGACGGTGGTACATCAATCAACAACTTTTACATCTTCGAGATCACTATTGGAGCAAGATAATGTGTATAATCTATTTTACCGACCCACTAAGTGTTGACAGTGCTCCCCCAGACGACCGAAATCAAAGAAAAAACTGCCGCGGGACCAAGCCGTTCAAGGAAATGCCGTGGCGATTTCACAGTAATCCATTCAAGACTTGTCTTGCCTGAGAGCGGCCGCGCACCGGCAGCAGCACACAGAGAGCGGAGAGCGATTTGCAAAATAGATCATAGGTGAAACACACTTTGAAACACCTCAGAAAGGCCAGAATCAACATCTGCCCATCGCCCACGCATTCCCCGGCCCATCTTGACTCGCACAAGGAGCGTCTGCACGCAGGCAAGCAGGCAGGCAGGCACACAGGCAGGCAGCAGCAAAAGCGCTTCTGACACGCCCGCTGTACAGCCAGGAGGACACAAGACACACGGAGGGAGGAGTTTGAATGAGAGGGGTGTTTCCTGTTGTTATGGAGGAAATTACTGTTCAAAACTATTGTTTAGAATGTCTGACGGTCTTACTGATGCCAAAAATGAATGGTTAAAGTGACTGTTTCACAAAAAGCCATTTATCTCTGAATAAATTTCCAGACGCTGAAACCATGCTGTACTCAACGGCTAATATCTACATAACTACTAACTCTGCAAACTAACTCTTTTAGACAGAGAAAGCACACATTCTATTAGTTATTTTTAGATGATTGGTGTTCATGAATTCTTAACAGAAAAGAATCCTCGTCTGTTTCTAAAATGAGCCAGAATCGTCAAAAACACCCCTGGCACAACTTACCTACAGGAATGAAAACATGGCTGGCATTCAATGTGTTAAATGCAAAGCCGAGCCAACTCTCAGGTTTGACAAAGAAGAGTTTTCAAGTGTAAAAGCACATTTTCCAAAGGGGTGGTCTTTGCCTAGTGGTCTTAGGTAAACAGATGAGTAGAAAAACATGGTGGCAGTGTGTGTGTGTGTGTGTGTGTGTGTGTGTGTGTGTGTGTGTGTGTGTGTGTGTGTGTGTGTGTGTGTGGAGGGGGGGAGGGGGGGGGGATAAGGAGATAAGAGATAAGCAGGGAGGATAAGGAGGGCATGCAGAGACCGGTGCAGTACGTGCGGGAAAGAGGTGGAATGGCAGAAAGAGTGTGTTTAGTATTAAAACAGGTTTTCTCTGCTTTATCAACAGTCCTTCTGACAGAGGAGGGGAGAGGTCCTCACTGCTTCATACTGTATGTGACTACAGTCCTTCTGACAGAGGAGGGGAGAGGTCCTCACTGCTTCATACTGTATGGGACAACAGTCCTTCTGACAGAGGAGGGGGAGAGGACCTCACTGCTTCATACTGTATGGGACTACAGTCCTGACAGAGGAGGGGAGAGGTCCTCACTGCTTCATACTGTATGGGACTACAGTCCTGACAGAGGAGGGGAGAGGTCCTCACTGCTTCATACTGTATGGGACTACAGTCCTGACAGAGGAGGGGAGAGGTCCTCACTGCTTCATACTGTATGGGGCAACAGTCCTTCTGACAGAGGAGGGGGAGAGGTCCTCACTGCTTCATACTGTATGGGACATAATACAGATGCAGCCACCTATAATTGCCGGCTGATCCTTGACAGGTCCCTGATAGGTCCCGTCCAGTGGGACCTAACCTGTGGCAGGTTAAACATAACCTGACTGCCAGATGCTTTATTTTCACATAACCATCTGGGAACGAGTCGCTCGGCAAACAGTTTCAAAGGGCAGTGACTTTCAAAGTAATAGCTGGCACGTGATTGGCTGAACCATCTCTCCATCACGGGCTCGCTTCTCGCTTCTCGCTGCCGTCACGCCTAAAGCCCGCCCCTACAGTAGCTGCCTCATAGGAACCACTGGTGGTTCAGATTCAAACCAAGAGAGCGTGCAAGATGGATTTGTTGTGTGATCGTGATCTCGTGATCTTGCATGAATCCAGCTGCCGTGCAAAGATAAAACAGAAACTAACTTAAATATTTAAACTTAATATAACATAACATAACATAAAGTTTTAAACCAATTCAACCTCTTAATAAGCCATAGATGTCATCAGTTTTATCGAAAGCAAAGTCTCTTATGGTGTGACACAGTTCAGTTCTTTGGTATCTCAGCTGGCTGGGTGCAGCAATTCAAGGGGGCGGCCACTGATGCAGTCATATAGACACGCACGCACGATTTTTCAAACAGACATCATCCCTCTTTGTGATTACGTTTGATTCGACAATTGCTAATAACTTCATTGGGAAAAGTCTGAGTGGTCACTGACTCACAGCGGATAATTGCCTTCAGATGTTCTGTGACAGTCAAGGCTACGTTCCAAATGTAATCTGCATGTAATCTAATTACTTTTGGGGGGCATTGCCTCCAAAATACAGAGAGAGAACAGGCAATGTATTGCAGTGTGTAATCCAGTGTTACAATCATCCACTACAGTTCAATAGAATACTAACAAATCAAGATGTGTAAAATGACATTAGTTGCATCTAATTATAATTTTTTTGAGAAATCACCTTTACTTTTCTCTCTCTTTTTTTCTCTCTTTTTCTTACAATCACTAGGATGTACAGTTGATTGTTCTGTAATCAGATTAATGTACGTTATGTAGTTGCATTGCTTGTGACGGTGCCTGTAGTGGTTAGAGAAGCAGGCTTGTGATCACAAGGTCACATAATGTATATCATTCTGTGTCTGGAATACACGAGCAATACGGCGCAATTAGCGCTGTCATTTCCAGTCTTTGCCCCGCCTTTCCCCCGTTTCCAGCGACACTGACCTTCACCGGTGATAATCAACACGGCGCCCCCCTGTGGCCCGCAAAACACGCAGAAATCACAGCAGTCATTATTTTACCGCGGCTATCGGGCACCGGGGGGACACGTGAGTAAAGAGAGCTGAAAGGCTGCCCCACTGCGGAGCTGCACTCTGAGGCCCTCGGGGGCCTCAGAGTGCAGCTCACGACCAGTGGACAACCTGTCCAGCTGTGAACACATTGATCATTCAGAGGCCCCGGGCCAAATGTGAACATTAGGCCAATGACACAGGCTGGCATCATCAGTGGCAGGCAGACACGTAAAGCACAGTTTCAGACGGAAGCCCGTCTTTATTGTCACACGAACACACTACAACACATGCATGCGGCCACAACACACACTCATGCTGACGGTGGCCGGTGAAATATGTCCTCTGCATTTGACCCATCCAGGCTTGTCCTTTTTCCTCCGGGGGGGCAGGCCAGGAGCAGTGGTCGCTTTTTCTTTCCAGCGCCCGGGGACCATCATTGGACCATCATTGGACCAACTTCAGATGTTGTGGGATGCTGTGAAGTGGGACTGCCTCCACAAAGCTCTGATATGATGACATAATGCTGCACAGCGAGCTGCACTTACATCTCTCTTAGCTGCTCTGAAGTGATGCTGCCTGTGTCTCTGTGTCCAGCTGAGGAGGAGGAAAGATCTACCACTGATCTCAACGTGCAGGACTGCTGCACAGGCTGGCTAGCTGTCTCATACTGTACTGTAGATATCTTGTACTCTCCTGGTCTAAACTACATAGGCTATAGAGACACTGCGGGGCGCGTCATCATTCAGAAACCACGTCCAAAATGGGGGAAAACAGAAACCCCCCCTCCAATCCTGGCGTTCTCCTATGTCGGGTGCATGGTTGCGTGTTGCACAAAAAGATCGTATATACGGAAGATGAACACTCCAACTTACTTCCTTGACAGCTATATCAACAGTTTTCTTCTTGCCAATTCTCAATGGCTTCCTTGTTTTGCCCAGAAGTACAAAGAAACTTTAACTGGCGATTTTTTTACATTTGTTGTGTGCGCAGCCCACCACACAACAGCTTTTAGCTATGTGTGTGTGACGCTGGTGTGTGGAAGTGAACGGAGTGATTTCCCCCGTGATGGGCGTGGCCTATTTCATGCAGTGTCTCTATAGAGAGTTTGTTGTCTCTTCTTTATGGCCTCTGGCTTTCCAAAGGGAGGAACCGGAAAGAAATCCGCCTCCAAAATAAGATTCAGTATTTTGAAGGTTTCTGGTATCATAAGAAACTAGCTGACCTCAGGCGTCCATAGGTACCAGCCATGCCACACTAGCTTGTCAGGATAGGCACAATTGTGGTAAGGGTGCATTTGCCAATACCTGAGAAAATCACCCTCTTTATCTCAGCCTGATGTTGGCAGCTATACCATGGCTGAATGTGTCTCTTGAATACTGCGACGCTGTGGTCAAAGCACAAGGAGTCAAGAAGGAGGAGCTGAGGAAAATGCCGCTGCACCGCGTCCCCACAAAGCCCTCCTGTCCTGTGTGCATGCAGCCATGTGCCTGTGTCCACCTAGCGTCTTTTTCCGACGTTAAACGCTGGGAGTGCGCTGGGGAGCGCTGATCCCAGCGCACAATATACAAGGAAGCAGTCTGAAAGTAACGTTAGTTCAGCTTGATAGCTGACAGCTAGCAAGCTAACAACACAGGTAGGCTACGCTATTAAAAGCAGTAAGCACAACACTCACCAGAAATATTAAGTGTCTAGCCAATCTGCTCCCACAATTGAGCCTTTCTGTCTCTGTTGCGATAGTTTCTCCATATGATTAGTTGCCAGAAAAGGAGCACCCGACACCAGCGTCTTTCTGAAAAGTTAAATTATTCTCAGCTGGGGGCGCTGGGAGCCGGCGCACAAAAACGCCGGAGCGCTCTGAAAATATACGCTGGGTGCAGCGCACATTGTCTAGACGTCCGTGTGCGCTCGCATACGCTCTCCCCCCATTGGAAACAACTGAAAAAAGATGCTGGACCTGAGGAAAAGACGCTAGGTGGACACAGGCCCTTAGGCTGGTTTCACACCGACGACCCAAGCCTTGCCTATGCCTTGCCTTTACCCACGCTTTTTAATAGGCGTCCGTTTTAGTCAACGAGGCTGTGTACACCGGGCGCCTGAGCGTGAACCCTGCGTGTACCCACGCCTTGCCTATGCCTTGCCGATTTTATCGAATAGGCGTGAGTTCTATTTTGAAGCCGACAAGGCGCGTGCAGGCAGACTTCTTCTGTCAAGCCATGAAAGAAAAACGCACAATATCCGTCGGAAATGGAAAAGTCAACTGAATTTCAAAATAAAATTGAGTTACTACAACATGTTGAGCAGAGAGACAGAGAGATTGACGGGTGGCTATCACGTGGGGCTTTCTCCCCGTCGGCAAACAAATCTTCATGAGAGAGAATAGCGACCGAAGAAGCAAGATGGACAATGTTGTTGTGCCAGGCTGCCAGCACATATTCTTGCAAGATCACCTCTCTAAAATGTCCGACTATAGTCAGACCTGGTTATACATATCCAGCATCAATAGAACATTAAATATATCAGATTTATTTTACCTAGAGGCTACCCATGACAATTCTGGACCACACGTGAAAAAATACAGTCGGGAGAGAGGAGAGGCGCTTGTGACTCGGCTCCAGGTTCGGCGTGCAAAAGGCGTGCGGTGTGATCGCAAAAGCGTGTAACAGGTTCACGCCCAGCTCGGCGTAGGCGTGGGTTGAGGCAAGGCAAGGCGGAGGTCGTCTGTGTGAAAGAAGCTTTAGGCTGCTTAATGTGTCCAACGCTGAAGTGTATCAGCCATGCAGAACAGAGCTGTTAACCAATCAAACCACAGGGGACTCAATCATCAAGCCAACCAGTGCACCTGTCAGAGCTCTTGAAGGGGTTAAACCAGTTACAAGCCAACCTGTCAGAGCTCTTGAAGGGGTTAAACCAGTTACAAGCCAACCAGCGCGCCTGTCAGAGCTCTTGAAGGGGTTAAACCAGTGGAAGTGAAAACCTTCTCAATGACTCTTCAGTGGAGCAGAAACAGGTCCTGTATTTCCCACGCTGTGTGGAGGTGGTGACAGGTACTGTAACAGCCTAATGACAGTACAGAGCTGTGGAAGTGACCTGTGAGCCCTGGAGCGCTGGGTGTCGGGAGGAGGAGGAGGAGGGGCGGTCAGGTCAGGGCCCCTGACCCTGACCCTGACCCTGACCCCGGCCCGGGGGCCCTGCCAGCGTCCGGGTCATGTGCTTCTTTTCACACACCTGTTTCCTGGGAGACTCTGCTCTGTCTGTTTCACTCTCTCTCTCCCTCTCTCTCTCTCTCTCTCTCTCTTTCTCTTCCTCTCTTTCGCTCCCTCTCTCTCTCCCCCCCTCTCTTTCCCTCTATTGCATTCACACTTCTGTTTTCTTCTTCTGTGACTTGTTACCTCTCTCTCTTCCCCCCTCTCTCTTTCTCTCTCTCCCCCTCTTTCTCTCACTCTCCATCTCTCTTTATTTATTTCTTTCTCTCCCTCTCTCTATTTCTCTCACTCTCCCTCTCTCTCTCTCTCTCTTGCTCACGAAAAGAACCAGTCCAGCGTGTGTCACGTTTTGTCCAGCCTGTCAGTCCCCAGTCTGCTGTTTACTGAGCAGCTGTGAAGAGAGACTGACAGCAATATTATCCTATAGTAAATGACTGAATGATTATAGGAATATTATTATTAGCACAAGTGTGTGTCTGTGCGTGATCGTTTCAGTGAGTGTGTTCTCTGTGTGTGTGTGTGTGTGTGTGTGTGTGTGTGTGTGTGTGTGTGTGTGTGTGTTTGGGTGGGTGGGTGGGGGGGGGGTTAGTGACACTTCCACAGAGACGCACAACCCTGCGTCTAATCGCCACATCGCTTGGATTGGTCTAAACGCAGGCTTAGAAGCTTCCTTCCAGAGACAATTGTAGTAAGTGGAGATCAGTCCTTTAGGCTTCAGCCACACATGTCCGCCATACAGCGTGTGCAGCATGATCTAAGTGTGTAATGAAGAACCACAGAGTTACAAAAACACCCCGACCCCGACCCGGGGGGCCGCGACCCGAACCCGGGCGGCGGGCTGGGAGTGTCCGGGTCATGTGCAGGCTTCACACACCTTCTCTGCACATGCTTCCACGCCCTGCCTGGCCTGCTGGCCCCTTCGCACTGTGCTGGAACAAACGACCTTTAGGGAAGGTCACGCCCTGCAAGTGACCGGAACACAAGCCTGCCTCACTGAATAACACCAAGATACATTATGTGTGTGTGTGTGTGCGTGTTCGTTAGACTGAGACACGGAGCCCATATTGGCTTTTTATGAAATAATTCTTGTATTTTCAGTCGTATACGTCGTTGTGCAATGCTTGGCTTCAAGTCACGCCACTACATTTTTTTTTCCAATATGTTTATTGTCATTTTTTCCTTATACACAACATACAGTGACAATACAACTTTAAAGACCAGACACTTTACAACATACACACACACATACATACACAATCAACCCACGCCACTACATTTCAATTAGCCTTAAACCAGCATTTCTGGATTTTTGAACCTGGAGCTTATTTTCCTAAAGCCGTGTTCACACCGAGATATTTATTTTTCTCTCTGTCGCTCGATTCAACCCTTTGGAATCGCTCTGTCGCTCTGTTTAAATCGCTCGTCAACAGGCACAATAATTGACGGACATCTGGGGGCTATAATGTCATGATATTTGTCCACTACGAGCCACCATAGTTGTTTACAAGCTAAGCCTATCAGCGTGCTCCTAACGCGAGCTCTATACCGGTAGTACAGACTTCACTTCATGTCAGCTGTCAGCCTGTCAATCAGCTGTCAATGCGGTTTGTTGCCACACAATAAACCAGCGGTTTGTTCCAAGCCAGTGTGATCCTTGACTCGCTCTCACACGGCAGCCAATCAGCGTTGAACAGCGAGCGACTGATGCCAGCGTGTTTTCGCTCGAGTTGGGATATTTCATCTGGGGCGACGAGCGTATTTTCTCCCTATCGCTCTGTCTCTGTCGCTCGGACGCCCAGCGATTTTTCTCCCGGGCGAATATACGCTCAATCGCTCGTTTGCATTGCCTTTGTATGTAAACTCGATGCCAGCGAAAAACTTGAATAGGTCGGTGTGAACGCAGCTTAAGTGACTAATGGGCACACATTTTTTTGAAATTGGTGCAGTATTGAGCAAGAACGCGTCGGCCGGCCGGCAGCTGCAATCTAATTAGGCAAGGCACACAGACCCGTCAATTATGTACGTCTACTAAAACGGCTAGTTTTTTTGCCCGACAGTCTGTGTGTTGGTGTGTGTGACCAGGTCTCCCTCAGGAGAAGTCTTGAGGAGAAGAGGAGAATTGTCGCGTTGTTGCAGGAAGAGAACGGTGGAAACATGAGTGAAAGATGGAGAGAGAGAAGTCCCGGGAGGAGATTGTTGTGTTGGAGTACAGACAGCGTAGCTTTAGCTTCTTTCTTTCTTCTTTCCTGCAACAACTCAGCTCTCGCGAGACTTGGAGCTAGACTTCTCCTCGAGCGAGATTTGGTCACACACAGCATCAAAACACACAGGATGAAGCCTAGGAAAGAAATGAAACGTTGGTGCCTACAAAACAGGTAGAGTCAAGCTCCAGGTCTGGGGGGTCTCTCCTGGGTCCTGAAAGCCGACTTTGGTGTTTAGAAATCAGATAGAGGTGAGCTCCAGGCCTGGAATTTCATTAGTCTGGGTTTCAATGCTGTTTCAGAGGCTCTTCCATCCTAACAAGGAGACACATTCTGGGGTGCATTTTTTTTTTTGTAATTTCTTGGCAGGAAAATGGGCCAAAATATTGGATTAAAATCTACATGGGGAACACTGAATCCTTATTTTGGCACAAAACATTTACAATTTAAAGATACTGAATAGAGATAAAGTCACTGGCTGTGGGTATGATTGTACACCTAAGTTGACATTTTCATTTGTTGTTGTCACTGAAATCGCTCTTCACCCACCATCCACTCCCTCCCATACCTTATGGGGGTTTTACATGAAAAAAAGCTGGCCTTTCACGACTTTGCGCGGCCACCCAGCGCGGCTGGGATTTGCGTTTCCATACAACAGGGCTTCCCGCTTGAAGGTGTGTCTTTAATCTGGTGACGCGCTGGTCTCGAGTCACAACGCAGCGGCACCATCGATATGGCTGTGTGGCTGTGACTAGTCACTAATGGTCAAAAGTCACGGCTAAAACGGTGGATAAACATTGGATTTCCTATAAATTCTTCACAATAAAATGCCTTCCATTAGTTTGTCAGTGTAAAACTTTTATTATTAAGCAGCAGCAGCAGCAGCAGCAGGGAATGTTTCCATCAGCTCAGCAGTATAACATGACACAGCTCCGAAATGGCTCAAAGTGATCAGAAACTAAATGAAGCAGATACAGTATCTTAGCTAAAAGTACAAACCAAAACACAGGAGAGAGACTAAACCTCAAACCACAGAGATTCAGTTAGAAGCTCCAAAAGTATTGAGAGGTGTTTAGAACGTCTTTCTCTCTGCTCCAGCACAGAGACACGAGGGTTTTGCATTGCAACCTCCACTCGCTCACAACACAGCTGTTTGAGAGGAAGAAGGCAGAAGGGGGCTTGTCATGGGTTGGTGTGGAATGCAAAAAGTCTTTGCTCTGCCTCTACGACGACGTGTGTGCAACATTATGTTAGTGTTTCTGTATACTGCTTTCATGAACGAGTCTGTGTGTGTGCTCGATGTGTATGTATGTATATCTCCAACACATCTAGGGGTGTGCAGAGACTTATGTTGATCTGAATCTCTTTGTAGAACATGGGCCTCTGTGCTTTTCCATCTTTCAGCATCATATTACCTGACGTGTTTGTCTGCGTTCCTGATTAGATTTCAGGCTGTCCCTGTAGTTAACGCTGTAGCGCTGTGGCTCTCCTCTCTCTCTCTCTCTCTCTCTCTGCGTGGAGGAGCTTTCAGACAATCAGCAGACAGCGCAGAGTGCCACGGGGACGTGCAGCAGGAGGCCTATGCCGTGATGTGAAGTTCTCCCTCACCTTGTCCCTTTGTTTGCCTGCCTAAGTACAGGCTATTGTGTTACGGATGGGGTTACATAAATGGAGTGCATAATACGCCTGGGCCCCATGTTCACACACTGACGATATATTATGACACTTGATACAGAGCGGCTTTTAAATCCCACCTGGAATCTCTCTCTCTCACACGGCCCGGTCCAGAGAGGTCCATGAACTCACAGGTCGTTAAAGGGATACATTTTGCTCATGGTGCTCACAGGCAATTGAGTGTAAAGAAGATACTGTAGCATTGTTAGTATTCTTAATTGGGGGAACCGATGGACAGTGCTAGGAGCAAGCGACCTCATTGGTTTGTTTGTAGCAGGAAGTAGGCGGGCACTTTGCCTCTCTATACACGACATCGCCGTAATCAAAAACAGACATTATTATTAGCGACTCTTCAATGGACTTTCTAGTATCAATGATTTATTTATGCCATAAGGGCGACCCATAGGATTGAAAGTGCAACACTTTGACTAACAAGCAGTTTCAATATGGTAGCTGCCTAGCTGGGGGGAGAAACATAGAAACTTTTTCTCATGCGTTGTATTAACACATTGACTGCCAGACGTTTTTTTTTGCTGTAGGTAGCTTCTGCCAAGCCGTTTTTTGAGGATTATGGCTCATTTTATAAGAGCCGAGGATTCGTTTCAGCTTGGAGTTTGTGAACATACAATATCTCAAAAGTACTAATAGAATGTGTACTTTCTCTGTCTAAAAGAGTTAGTTTGTAGAGTTAGTAGTTATGTAAGCATTAGCAGTTGAATACAGCATGGTTTTAGCGTGAAAAAGAATATTCAGAGATAAACGGCTTTTTGTGAAATTGGATGGAACGGTCACTTTAACCATTCATTTTTGGCTCTCTCTCTCTCTCTCTCCCTCCCCCTCTCGCTCTCTCTCTCTCTCTCCCTCCCTCTCGCTCTCCCTCCCTCTCTCTCTCTCTCTCTCTCTCTCTCTCTCTCTCTCCCTCCCTCTCGAGTTGCTTCAACTCCGCCCTCCGTGGGCGGACAAGCTTGTCACCAGTCAGTGCTTTGCTGCTCTCCTGTGCCTGCATGTCTGGGCCGCTGTTTGAGGAAGTCGGGATGGACTCGCTCGTTTGGAGTTTTGGTTGAGAGAAGCTTTTGCGATTCTGGTCATATTTATGCTGCGTGTTTCAAAGTGTGTTCCTCCACCTGTAATCTATCACCCGATCATAGTAGATCGGCTGAATCTATTATGTAAATTTGCAATCCCGCATCGCCAGCAATCAGCGCGAAAAGGAGAATGGCTGGGCTGAGAATGGCTTGACAAGTTAAAAAAATGCTTTCCTTTCTCTAGCCAGGAGAGCACTGTTGCCACTTAGTGGGTCGGTGGAATGGGTTGTAAACGTTCGGTGGCTCCAATAATTATATAAGAGATGTAAAAGGCTTAGATGCACAACCCACCGTCAAAAAAAAAAAATCGATGCCAAAAACGTGTAAACACGTTGTTGGCAGGGAACAGCTGGATTCTGAAAACGTGTTCATACGTTGTTGGCAGTGAATGTGTTAAGTGAATGGCGACGGGGGAAAATAATGGTGTGAAATTCAGCTTGTGGAGTTCCCTAACCGAAGCGGTGTTACAGCGTAGAGAATCACAGCGGGGTCCTGGCTGCCACTTCCTGCATAACAAGACATCTTGGTGTAAAGTGAAGGCCCTGAGCTCCTCTCATTACCAGTGTTACATAAAGCAGAGACAGGGAGAAGAGCTGGTGAGAGGCAGAGACACCTGAAGAACTTCACTCATATGCCCACAGCATTTCCCTTTATTGAGCCTGAATTTGCTCATTTTCACATTTTAAATGACTAATACCCATTCTAATACCAATACTTTGAACCAGACTCCAGCCAAAAAAACGGGAGATTTAAAGGGCCACTTTGCTGATCTTCAACCAGCTTTGTATCATTACAAAATCAGTAGTATATATGCAAATCTCCCTTTTTTTTTTTGCTTACAGTAAATGTGAATCTGTAGTGATACTACAGAGGGAGGAATAAAATAAGATTTACTATGAGATGACTGATAATACATCTTTTTGATCCAAGGGCCAAGCAATTAAGTGAGAAAAAAATAATCTCAAATCAGTACAACCCGACCCAAGCCCATTGCGTCCAGTCGGGCCCCGTTAGAGAGGAAAAAACATCAGAGGGAGTTAGAAGGTTCCTGGTACGGCCCGTATCGAGATGCCTTGGCACGAATGTAAACTCCATCACCGCTTCTCATTATCAGTGTTTTATAAAAAAAAGAAAAAGAAAGAACAGGAGACAGCCAGGAGCCCTCTCTACCTGGCAGAGATCTGCCCACCGTCACACCCGCATACCAGACCTAACTGAGCTGCTTTCAACACCTCTGCTCTCCAAGCACCAGGCTGCAGCGGTCTGACCGAGGAGGACAGGCTCAGGAGGGGGGAGGGGAGTGAGAAAATGAGAACTGGTATTAGGTGACAAGAGTTGACAAAGTTCACAAGTTCACCATTGTCATAAAAGACAAACGTAGAGGTATTATTCTCCACAAATGTGGATTATTTTTCTCATATTTAAAGCTCGGCTATGCAAATGTTTTATGTAAAACGACACTTATGGGCCTACGCTCGGTGGCTGGTACAGTAGCTATTTCCTGGGAAAAAAATCCTCTGGCGCACAGGCAGTGATGTGTTTATGTTTGGAATAAATAGAAGAAGAACTGGGTTGTTAGCATGAGCAGCAGTTATGGCTCGGTATCACTTAAAAAACCTACGATACCGATACCAATTAAGTACTTCATTTGATACCCTTTTCTATAGTATTGCCATACTTTTGAACATGTTGGTGGCATTCGGCATGCTGAACTGCCAACTCTGTCACATACATACATACACCACGCTTGATTCACCACCACAGACTGTATGGGTTGTAGCAGAGCTGTATATATATAAGAGTCGCGACATCTCCATTCACTCCAATGGACCAGTTTTTTACTCTCAAGAGTTCCAGGAAGTAAGGTCCTGGATTAAGCAGCACTGTCGAGTTGCAGCAAAATGGACAGTTTGTGTTGTACTTTGAAAGTTAGTTTTTTTTTAAATCAAATTGTACATTATCAGCTTTATTTTAGCATTCAAAAGTAGCGCGAGACCCCTTCCTGGCTGTTCATTGGCTAATGAGTCACGCATTCTGGTCCTTCACTGACGCGACTCTCTCTCTAAATTGCTCTGGGTCAAATGGAGGTATCGTTTGACTGGAGAAGTTTCGATACTACATGGTACTGGGTTATTTCGGGCAATACCGATATCGATACCGATACCCAGCCCTAGCAGGGTTGAAATCTATTAATCCCATTCCTCATGGTTGAGCATTCTTGTAATATATTATACATCGCGGGTGGAGGATATTGAGTATTGAGGGTGCTTCAGGAACACAGATTCATAGCCTGTAGATGGCCTCTCCCCCCTGGCTAGGATAAGATGAAGATGGCACCCAGACGACAGCCATTGGACCGTCCTATCCGCTGCCTACAGTACCGACCACTATTTTGAGGCTTTTGGGCGATTGTAACACGGCAATCGCTCACTTATTGGCACATTGCCACGCCACGTTATCGCCTGAATGTGTCGGAATGCATCAGGAACTTGGCAGTGAGACCTGTGCGTTATGGAGTAGTGGAGAAAAATGTTGGGCAGAGATCTCGTGTTGTGGATACAGTGTATGGAGACCTGTGCGCCAACCTGGGCGGGTGCCGCGTCTATGTGCCGACAGGCCGCAGTGCCGACAGGTCGCAATGCCGATAGCCCACAAGCAGAACCAGCTGAGCGAGGCGGCGTGCAGCGTGTCGGTGGAGCTAACCTCTCCTAGCCCCCACGCCAAACCTAACCTCCCCCCATGCCTAAACCTAACCTCCCCCAGACCCTAACCCAAAACCTAACCTCTCCCACCCCCACGCCTAAACCTAAGGTCGGCATTGCGGGTGGACACCCCTGGGCGCCCGTTTTGGGCATTGCCAATTCCTGCCTCAGACTCTGCTCCACAGCACCCCACCCCACTCCTCGCCTTCCCCCGCAAACTCTACTCGCTATCGGACCGAAAAAACTGACCATTTCCCCATGTTTAGAAACAAAGATCCCTCATGTCTAGAAGGGTAAAACCGGCAAATATCCTGCCCAGACTAACCGGCCATATAGTCCAGATTTAATGTTTACTGTAGAAGTAGCTTAACTTGTCTTTTCAGGCAGACAACCAGTGGAGACACAGCCATTCTCTCTGCCTCTTCATTTCTGACTATCTGACTGTTTTCTTGCGCTCTATGACTCTCTGTCTTACTGTCTAGAGATCCATTAACGCTGCGTTCTTGAACGAGAACATTCCAAGCTAAACCCTCACAAAGCTGGATGGCCTCTCCTGTCTGTGGGGAAACGTGTCTCTGCAAAGACAGTCCCTGCAGACAGTGCCAAAGAAAATAGAAAATAACATAGAAATAACAACTGTCAGCCCAGAAATGATAGTGTAAAACAACATTGCCGGCAGATACTATTTTACATACATTTTAGTGATTAGTTTTTGACAAATTCTCTTTTGAATGTTTTCCCTTTTATTTTTTTTATTTTTTTTTATATTTTGCTATTAACTTGTTTTGTAGTGCCTTTTTGAAAAGCACTGTGTAAATCTCGTGTGCCATACAATATTTACACACCATACATTGTACGCTGTGTTTTCAATGCGCTGCATATAATTATTTAATATTTTTGGCAATTTATGTCATATCCAATATATTTTTCATATTTGTTTTCTTTGTCACTATGTATTTATTTTGCACACACTCATTATATGATAATACATTTTTTCCATATGTTTCATTTCCACATAACACATTCTGATGTTGAAATTGTCAATTGTATTATGTAGTAGTACTATAAATAGTAGTAGTAGTAGTAGTAGTATCAGCCTGGTACTAGTAGCAGTAGTAGTAGTAGTAGCAGCAATAGTATAGTAGCAATGGTAGAAGTGGTAACAGTAGTACTTAGACTATCCCTCTTGTCTTGAGTGTTATTTGGGTGCATTGGCGTGTCTCACCACACCCCCTTATAATTATGCAAGCACCTAAAGCCCTTCTGACATGACATAGGTTATGATGATTACATATATCTTTTCTGTATTTCAGAGCCATGTTACAGAACTCTAATTTGTATCTATGCTGTATACCTTTGTATATGTTATTTTTACCCTATTTCACTGGGAATTGTGTTTGGATATTTTTTGGCAATTTACTGTAATTGTAATCGTGTGACACCTGCAGTGTAGTGATTTGCACTGATTTGCTCCATGGGTCTACTACATAATTGCCTTGCTCCCATTGGATGATTGTTCTTTTCCTGGTTCCTATTTAAACAGGTTCCAGTCTTTGTCATACCATATGCCAGATGAAGGTCGCTTGACCGAAACGTTGCATTTATTTAGTCTTCTTTAAGTGAAGTCAGTGTGCGGGAGTCTTCCTCTTCAACAGTAGTACTGTAACAGTTCCCGTTGCTTATTTTATAGTGTATTTTCTGCAACAACCTAATTTCCTGACAGTGATCAACACAGTTTCATGTCATGTTATTATTATAAGACCTGCCGTGTTTACGGTGTTTGTATCACAGCAGTCACCGTCGTCAGTGTTTGCCTGCTGGTTTCCTGTGTGCTCGCTTCAGGCTGTGGGGCTGCTGGGCCAGCTGGCCTCTTCCCTCTCCTGGGCTAGACTCTGTGCTTCCCCCTGGAAGCCTGGAGGCTTCTTGTCTTTCTGATGCGCGTCGTGTTCAGAAGCAGGGACCCACCCTGCATGTTACTGTAGAGAGAGTGAGGGTGGTGGGGTTGCCCGGGTTGATGGAGTGCACCGGGGCACGATGAATGAACAGGCGTCCTCTGATGTTATTATATCACATGAACAGGAGTCTGCCCCCAGCGCCCCCCCGCGCCCGCCCCTCCCCATGCTACGCAAGCGGACGTTCCACATAATTATGCTCATCCATCACCCGTACAGGCTGCACGGTCCAGGCAGACCCTCTCTCACTGAGCTCCATGATCCACACACACACACACACACACACACACACACACACACACACACACACACACACACACACACACACACACACACACACACACACCATCTCTGTCTCTGTCACAGCTGTGATGCTCCTCCATGCTGCTGCTGTGGAGGAAACCACATTTTTGTTTGCCACAATTTTGACTTTAATGCCAGTTTAATATTTACAAATCTGATACGACTACAGTCAACCTCCCACTGCTTTGGTATTGCCTTTCATAAGATAACATGTTTTCAGGAGTTAGCTAGCAAGCGCTAATCAGGTAGCATTAATCGCCAATGAGAAAGAACTTCAATAAATTGACCTCCAATAAAATTACTTTGATTATAAAGTGATTTACAATGGATGTAGTCATTCTCTAAGCATACATTTTGAGGCATTTATTCCTGTAGTGTTCCAAATAAAAGTTGTAGAGAAGCTTTGAAACTGGGAAGCTTTGAACGGCTGACATCCTGCAATTTTGCACTGGCACAGCCAGGCGGAGCTCAGACTTGGACAGAGGAAGCCGCAGAAGTGGTACTGAAAGCTGTACTTCCTTGAATGGCCACTTGAGGCTGGCTCCAAAAGCAAATCAATCCCCATAGCCCCCCATGTTAAAATGCCCATCTTTACAACAGGATTAAATACATTTACAGTTTGGTTCAAAACGTGGTTTTGGCCTAAATAGCAAAGTTCACCTTTCATAACAACTGTACAGGGGGTGAATTCTTATATAATTAGAGTAAAATGGGCGTGATTGACAGATCGCCTGTCCAGTGATCACACAGCTTGTTGATCATGGAGCAGTGATCACACAGCTTGTTGGTCATGGAGCAGGCAGGCAGAGCTGCGGCTCTGGGAAAAGCCTGGTCTTGTGCCGTCTCCCACAAGCAATAACCCCAATATTAGGGCTGTGAATCTTCACTTGCCTCACGATTCGATTCGATTACGATTCAGAGGGCTACGATTCGATTATAAAACGATTATCTATGCATCTCGATGCATCTTAAATCGATGCATCACTTTTTCTCCCCAGTACATTATTTATTTTTTCTCACTTCCTTTTTTCTCACTGTGTGGCTACTTTTAAAATAAAGTGCATTTGGAATTGCATTGTATTATGATCCATAATTAAAATAAACAAATGCATCTACTTCCATTATATTTTATTAATACAAATGCTGCCCTCGGTTACAAGAGTTAGCCAACAGGTGGCGGCTTGTATCTCCGTAACCGTAACTCGTAAAATACATATAGTCCTTTATAGGCATCGCGATTTGACCTTCCGTTTCCCAGAAAATGTAGATAATGTAATAATAGATTTTTGACATTTGTGAATCGATGCAGAATCGCTAAAGCTAGCTGCTAGCCAACCAACGGCTTGTATCTCCGTAACTGTAACTCGTAGAGACTTGTGGGTGGCAGCGTTAGATTCGGGGTGAAAAAATACATGTAGTCTTTTATGCATCTTATAATCGATTATTTTTGATACCCCTACCCAATATGGCGACGGCCACACTCAGGCTTCAAAACTGGAGTCCAAAATCAATGGGTGACGTCACGCTGACTCCATCCATTATTCTTATACAATCCATGGTGTATACGCCATACGAGAATCATCATGCTTTCATAATGATAGTGTCTTGCCATGCGCGGGCGTGCGTCTGTGTGTGTGTGTGTGTGTGTGTGTGTGTGTGTGTGTGTGTGTGTGTGTGTGTGTGTGTATGTGTGTGTACATACAGAAGCACGGTGTAGCGGCTGGCTTGTGATGTGAACCCGGTGGGAGAGAGCTGCTGTGGTGTCCTTCTCCTTGGTAATTAGTGTGGGCAGGAGGCAGGTGTAAATGCACACACACACACGCACGCACACGCACACACACACACACACACACACACACACACACACACACACACACACACACACACACACACACACACACACAGTTAGCATCCCATGTAGCATCTTATATAATGCTAATTCAGGTGAGAGGTGGGTCCACTGCTGAAGGCAGGGAGATATTCTGTGACCCACAGCCTCCTATCTACATGGTCATTAAGCTGATAAACCCTCCTGGAAACATGCTGATAAACATCAGACAAGTGGCTTCCCAGTAGTATTAGCTGATGTAAGGGATGACAAAATAACTACACATTAGATAAAGGAGCACAAAGTCATCTATTACCTCTGTTGACCTCTATTGGTGACCAGTAGGCATTGCAACAACAGAGCTACAAGTCAGAAGACTCGGTCTGGTACTATAAGTCTCTGGTACTATAAGTCTCTGGTACTATAAGTCTCTGGTACTACAAGTCTGGTACTACAAGTCTCTGGTACTATAAGTCTCTGGTACTATAAGTCTCTGGTACTATAAGTCTCTGGTACTATAAGTCTCTGGTACTACAAGTCTCTGGTACTACAAGTCTCTGGTACTACAAGTCTACAAGCGAAGCAGTGAGGCACGCTAGGAATGAGCGCGCAAAGCGTTCTAGTTTTTATAGTAACTACTATAAGTAGTTAGTCATTTACAGTGATAATACCCATATATATAATAGAAATGTCCAGATATATATTTTATAAGTTAAGTATTAAGTTAAATATTTCTAGTTGTTTTAGTTGTTCAATATTTTTGTAAAACTACATTAGATATATAGAAGGAAAATATTACATCTCAAAATGTACTAATCCAACCAAACTTATTTTAACTGTAAAACTCGAGCTGTAGCCAAGCTGAACCCCTCTGCTCTCTCACCAGCAATTAATGGTGGTGTACTCCGACTTGACCACAGTCACACGCATGCATGCACACACACACACACAGACACACACACACACACACAAACACACACACACACACACACCTCGGCAAGGCGGCTGACCCTTGCTTGTTTCCGTCAAGCGTAATTAGGCGGACACATTTATTTGCATCGCTAATTTATCTCACGTTCTTCTGCCGCCACACGTTAAGCACACACACACACGCACACACACACACACACACATGCACACATGCACACGCACGCGCACACACACACACACACACACACACACACACACACACACACACACACACACGCATGCACATCTCCTAATATAAGCTGTTAATAGCAGCTGTTTGAAGCGAGGCCTTTGAAGATGCATCCCCCTGAGGTTCCTACGAGCCAGCTGAGTTGACACAGAGGGTAGCTGAACATTTTACAGCCCCGCCATATCTCCATAATTACCAATCAACTGTTTGCATTAGTAAGTGTGTGTAGCGCAGCAGCCCCCCTCCCTCCTCTGTGGACCCCTCGGAGCAGTTAGGGGTAATGGGACCACCAGAGGACAGGATCGGATGCAGTCATTAGTAAGTCTATCCCTCTGGCTATTGCACAACGTTAATGACATCATTTTGGCACTGATATCATCATCAGGAGCTGTGCCGTGGGTTATTTATACCTGGACTACACTAATGTGATTACACACTATGACATCATTACGGAGTGTTTGCTGTGCTGCAAGAAGGCATATTGACTGTGGGGTTTGGGAGACAAACATCAATTAACAATGAAATGCACACACTCTGCACACAAATGAGTTCTTCTGACTTTCAACTCAGAGTTCTGACGTTAAACTCAGAATTCTGACATGATTCTAACTGAAATGATATGCTATGCTTTTTAACACATTGACTGCCAGCCGTTTTTTTTTTTGCTGTAGGTAGCTTTTGCCAAGCCGTTTTTTGAGGATTCTGGCTCATTTTACAAGAGCCGAGGATTCTTTTCTGCTTGGAGTTTGTCAACACAAAGTTCACAAAAGTACTAATAGAATGTGTGCTTTCTCTGTCTAAAAGAGTTAGTTTGTAGAGTTAGTAGTTATGTAGATATTAGCCGTTGAGTACAGCATGGTTTTAGCGTCTGAGAGTGAAAGCTGAGATAATCGCAGTTTTGTGAAATTCAATCAAACAGGCAGAACAGTCACTTTAACCATTTATTTTTGGCATCAGTGAGAGATCAGACATCCAAACAATATAGTTCCGAACGCCCTCTCCTTCAACTCCTCCCTCCGTGGGCGTGTCTAGTGGCTTTCAGCCTGCGTTTGTCACAAGCGAGTGCTCTGCTGCTGCTGCTGCTGCTGCGAGTTTGAGCAGCCTCCCTCCCTGGCAGCGAGTTTGAGCAGCCTCCCTCCCTGGCAGCGAGTGTGGATAGGTCTCACTCGTCTCTTGGGTTTGAGAGCCCCGATGAAGCCCCGTGCGACTCTAGGCTTTATGCTGCCCACCCAGTCCATTTCTGGAACCCCCCACCGCAGCAGCGCGAAAGCGTCCCCGCCTACAGTATGAGAATGAGGCTCGTTCGTTTCTGACTGTAAAATCGCCAAGCCATTTCCTTGAGAATGGAGGAAGCAGCCGCGGGAGGCGGCTGCTTTTGGTTGACTTTCTCTCTGTCGGGAGAGGACCGTCGCCACCTAGCTGGTCGGTAAAATAGATTATACACATTCAATACTTCCAATATCTCCATAGGAGACGCGGGGGGCATTGATCCACGTAGCACCGTCAAAAAAAAAAAATCGATTGTCAATGGCAGTGAACGTGTTAAATGCTGCTCATCAAGTGTCAAGAATCTAAATTATGAAATATGAAATAAAAAGGCTTTTCTTGTATTAAATAAAAGGCATATTTCTCATCTTGAATTACAGGAATATATGCTTATATACCTGTTATATACTGGTGATGCTCCTTTCTGGATGGTCTAGGTCAGAGCCGTGTACAGTAGATAGAAGAGTCCCGACATCTCCATTCACTCCAATGGACCAGTTTTTTACTCTCAAGAGTTCCAGGAAGTAAGGTCCTGGATTAAGCAGCACTGTCGAGTTGCAGCAAAATAGACAGTTTGTGTTGTACTCTGAAAGGGTTTTTCCCCCCTTGAATCAAATTGTACATTATCAGCTTTATTTTCGCATGCAAAAGTAGCGCGAGACCCATTCCTGGCTGTTCATTGGCTAATGAGTCTCGCATTTTGGTCCTCCGCTGACGCCACTTTCCATCTAGAGGACAGTAACTAGTCTAGGTCAGAGGTTTTCAAAGTGGGAGGCGGGCCTACCCGGGGGGGCTCCAAACACTTTCAGGGGAGGCTCAGTGAATGGAAGTGAAAAAAATGACATTAGTTATTACATAAGTTATCAAAAGGAGGTCACATCGAAAATAGCCTAATTGTGTGTGTTTTGGTGAAGAGCCAGTTCAGAGATATGTCGTTTGGCGGAACTGTTTTTCACACTTTGCCAGAGTCCTAACAAATAATTTTTTTTTAAAATGTATTTGGTCGTGTAGTCTTAAGTATGTCAACAGCGATAACAGGCTATCTTGGCTCAAAGAGTGGCAATAGGATCAAATAACTGAACCATGATGATGGGGGAGAGAGGCTTTGTCCAATTGTCAGTGTCTGAGGGGAGGCCCACAGTCTCAGACTTTGAAACCCCCTGGTCTTCTAGTTTCAGAGAATACCAGTATCTTCACTCTGGCTCTCAAAGACATCATGTCGACTGGGGACGCCGGCGTCCTCAAGGAGTCCAACTTATTTTTTACCCCCATGCACACATTCAGCAGCCCACTCCACATGGCCCTGTGGGTCACGACGAGTCACGAGCCAGCAGTTGAGAACCGCTTGTTTAAATAGTATTTTTTAATGTTCAGATTGTGTCTTTCTATTCTACTGTACGCCCTGTTCATCTGCGTGCTGCAGTGACACCATTCCCACAGGGATCATTATAGTGTCATCTTATTCCACTACAGCAGCTAACTTCTCAGCACAGATGGCCGTCACAGCAGGAAGAGGAAAGTGGAATCAAGTACCTACAAGTTGCTGCATCCAAAGGCCTTGACTTCAATAGTTTGTTTGAAATGTCCCTGAAACAAATGGCAGACTAAAGACTTAAATAGCCTAAGTAGATCAATTATAAAGTAATTCTCAATGTCACCAGCAGAGGTCACCAGCAGGGCCAACGTAAAATAAACAGATATTCTTACAGCCGCCTCAAATCTGATGGCTTTAATTGCTTCTTTATCAGCCCGTAAGATCCAGGTGCCGTGTGTGTTGTTTATGTGTGTGTTTGTGTGCGGCGTGTGTGTTGTTCATGCGTGTGTTTGTGCGTGGCGTGTGTGTTGTTTATGCGTGTGTGTTTGTGCGCGGCGTTGTGTGTGTTGTT
>NC_139632.1:37141804-37196804 GCF_964638095.1 Poromitra crassiceps
GGAAACTCCTAAGTGGTAAGTGATCCTCAGAGAGACAGGCCTGTCTCACTGCAGCAGGCCGTACAGAGGCTACACTGAAGCTAACGGGTGTCTCTCTGCACCAGGCAGTACAGAGGCTACACTGAAGCTAACGGGTGTCTCTCTGCAGTAGGCCGTACAGAGGCTACACTGAAGCTAACGGGTGTCTCTCTGCACCAGGCAGTACAGAGGCTACACTGAAGCTAAATGGTGTCTCTCTGCAGTAGACCGTACAGAGGCTACACTGAAGCTAACGGGTGTCTCTCTGCACCAGGCAGTACAGAGGCTACACTGAAGCTAACGGGTGTCTCTCTGCACCAGGCAGTACAGAGGCTACACTGAAGCTAACGGGTGTCTCTCTGCACCAGGCAGTACAGAGGCTACACTGAAGCTAAAGGGTGTCTCTCTGCAGCAGGCCGTACAGAGGTGAAGCTAAAGGGTGTGTCTCTGCACCAGGCCGTACAGAGTCTGTCTCACTGCACCAGGCCGTACAGAGGCTACGCTGAAGCTAAAGGGTGTCTCTCTGCATCAGGCCGTACAGAGTCTGTCTCACTGCACCAGGCCGTACAGAGGCTACACTGAAGCTAAAGGGTGTCTCTGCACCAGGCCGTACACAGTCTGTCTCACTGCACCAGGCCATACAGAGGCTACGCTGAAGCTAAAGGGTGTCTCTCTGCATCAGGCCGTACAGTCTGTCTCACTACACCAGGCCGTACAGAGGCTACACTGAAGCTAAAGGGTGTCTCTGCATCAGGCCGTACAGAGTCTGTCTCACTGCACCAGGCCATACAGAGGCTACACTGAAGCTAAAGGGTGTCTCTCTGCACCAGGCCGTACAGAGTCTGTCTCACTGCACCAGGCCGTACAGAGTCTGTCTCACTGCAGCAGGCCGTACAGAGGCTACACTGAAGCTAAAGGTTGTCTCTCTGCACCAGGCAGTACAGAGGCTGCCCACCCAGCAAAATGTCATTGAAAAGACAGCTTTCCCAGTCATCTATCCTACGTCTATTTTTGGTGTCAAAGTGAAAGGTGAAAAGACGCCTATTTCATGTCGTTGAAAAGACGTCTATTTAAGGACGTCCATCTAGGTCCTGTTTTAGTTGAAAACGAAAGTGAAAAGACGAAAAGACGGAGTTTCACCGGCAAGATGTAGCACGCCCCTGTTCCCCTCCCCACAAACAGGTGCCCCGACTGACCAGAGGAGGCACTAGTGCACCGACCAGGACTCATAACCCGCCCACCGGCTTCCCATCCACGAACACTGCCAATCGTAGGAACGCCTGACTGAGCCGGAAATAACGCTGCCAGGAATTTAACCTGGGTGATTTAACCTCCGCGATGGTATAGGCGAGCGCTTTTACCTCTATGCTACCAAGACGGCCCATGATATACTTCTTAACATAAGCTAGCTTTGAGACGGCCCATGATATACTTCTTAATGTAAGCTAGCTTTGAGACAGGTGGATAAAATGGCTTTGCTTTTGTTTCCCTCTTTAAATTGCATCAATACGCAGCTTCTGAGAGTGACCTACTAAAAATACTAAATATAATATCTGCTGAGTTCAGCATGTCTCTGTGTGTTTAGGCACTGGCTGGGCCTCAAGCTTGTAAATACAGCCTACCAGCCTACCAATACAGCCTATAGTAAGACCTATTTTCTATGTCTGCCTCCCAGAGGTGGAAAGTACTCAAGTATAAGTAAGCTACTCTAGTACTTTTTTGACTATTTGTACTTTTTATTGTATTTTTTATCATGCTATACTTTTATTCTTACTAGTAATTTAAATGATATATATTCTACTTCAGTATTTTTAAATGTACACTGAGTAAATGAGTAAATTCAGATTTTTGTTTTGCACACTGCTCTATGAAAACAGCTCGGTAGCATTGGGACTGCTCGCTAACAGGTCCAGAATCACTTCCGCATTGAGGGCGCCCAAACTGGTGGCTCGTTAGTGCAGTGGCCAATGAAATTAAATCGCACTCAAGACTGGCCAATTGAATTAGACAGGTGTGTAGACAATCAAATTGTAATGAACCCCATCATCACATTAGTTCAGAAATCTCCGTTTCATTTGGCACTGCTGATAGCCATAGCAACATGGATGTATCTGATTGTGATGTTGCTGCTGCTAGCAGCTCTAGCTCGTCTGGTAAAGGAGAGAATCGCCAAACTGAGCATCCCTGGCTGCATCCGAGCGAGCTCTTCAGTATCAATGACAAGACAGACAAAGACAGGGACAGCTTAGGTAACACTGGTAACATGTACTGGATGTGTGAAATGTAATTATTAGGATAAATAATAAAAATATATCATTTTTTTAAAGTAACACAAATGTACTTTGACTTGAGTACTTTTAAATAGGTTACTTATTTTTTACTCTTCCTTGAGTCATTTCTTGAACTAATACTTTTACTTGCGTTAATTTACACTACAGTAACAATACGTGTACTTGAGTAGCATTTTTGTCAGTACTCTTTCCACCTCTGCTGACTCCACCCCCACACACACGGGGCGGGACTCAGAGTCCCCACGATACGATATTATCACGATGCTTACATGTAAGCCACGATGCAAATAGTATTGCAAGTTCAAGAATATTGTGATTTATTGTGATTTATTACCTTTTTTCAACTGCAAATTATATCCTCAAAGGGAAAAAAACTTTGTCAACATCTGTTTGATCTAATAAGATAGTTTCCAGCTTGTTCATCTCACTACAATCATTTTTATTGCAGCAAAATTGTCAAGCAGACAGACTGACCAAACACCAAAACCTGTCATAAATGTTGCATGCACCTGACAATTTATATAAGAAAATAGCGTGATACTTGGCATTCGTGCGATACGATATATTGCCACACAAAATATCGCGATACTATGCTGTATCGATCCACCCACCCCGCCACACCCACCCCACCATGCCCCCCCCCTCCCCCCCCCCCCCCCCCCCCCCCCCCCTCCCCCTTGTGTCACCATCAGAGCCAATCAGGTTGTCTGTGCTCTCTCAGAGCAGGAATGTGTCCCAGCTGGAGCCAAACACCTTGTCACAGCACAACAATGAGCTCAGTGTGCACACAGCTCTGCAGCTCTCATCAGCCAGGCAGGCAGGGATGCACCCACAGCACTGTTTCACTGCCCACAGCACTGTTTCACTGCCCACAGCACTGTTTCACTGCCCACAGCACTGTTTCACTGCCCACAGCACTGTTTCACTGCCCACAACACTGTTTCACTGCCCACAGCACTGTTTCACTGCCCACAACACTTTGCACTATTCAGCTGCAACTTAAAGGGGAAGTCGGGAAGATTTTTCACTGCCCCACAGGACTAAATGCATAGCTGTCGTGGGCTGTGATTTATGGCTTTCAAAACTCACTTTCTGCCCCATAATCTGCCCCCCCCCCTCCCTCCAGTTGGTCTTTCACAACACTCCGATTTTCAGACTTCGTTTGCAGCCATCGGAAAAAATGTAATTATGCTGTATGTTTTTCTTCCATTAAAGCGGTCTAAGTTCTAACATCCCTTTGTTCATTTACGGTGAAATAAGGAAATAAAGGAATTTGTACATGACGTGGCTCTCTTGGTATCAGCTATTATTACTAGCTATTATTAGATTCTATATTATTACCAGCTATTATTATAACTCTGATATCACTTCCATCATATTGTAGCCTGTAGTGGGACATCCAATGGCAGTGTTAGTATCTTTGCAGCGCTAACATGAGGACAGCGTGAGGCCAGGCTTATCAGCCACGCTCCACCTGACTCAGCAGGGGGCGCCGTGCGGGGACTGGCTTCAGGGGCCCTTCGCTCACGGCACTCGATTCCAGCTGTAAATTGAAATAGCAGTGCACATAATAATAATAGAGCTCAGCTCTCTACACATTCTCCACAGATTTGATATCAGACCGCTCTTTATGGCAAAAAGACTTCCTTTTTGAAGGTTTGAAAGAAATCCACTCGAATGAAGCGAAAGTAGATTAGTCCAGAGTATAAGAGCTGCAGCTGAGCTGAACCTTATAGGTTGTCTGAGGTGGTACTGTATTTAAAGCTGGCTACACTTAAGCCTAAACTATTACTTAAATGTTTTCAAATATACAGTACAGCAGGATAACAGCAATAATGGTCTCCATGAGCTTTGAAAATAAATGCATTTGAGTTCAAAGTCAAAGTAAAAGAGGGAGAGAGAGAGAGAGAGACAGAGAGAGAGAGAGAGCGAGAGGACCCTGGTTGGCCAACAGCAGCTGCTCCTTCTGATTGGAGTCTTTCCGGTTCAAATGCTGTAAAGTAGCCTGATTGGAGGGAATCAGGATCAAGTCCAGTTACGTGTGATGCGTTACCTGGAATAAGTCTGAAATTCCCTGGAAAAAGGGTGGATTTTTGAAAATGAAATAATTAAAATTTAGCCACTTACAACCATATTAAACCGTACCAATATCCATAACTGCAACATGGTAGAGTTGTTGTTTTTAATAGTTGTGCTTACCAAGCGGCCTGTAAGAGGGCATGAGGGAGAAGAAGCCCATAGGCATATTGTTATCATGCTGGGCAGGTACCTTGTCCCGTCCCCAGGCTGTTGATGTAGAGAGGAGGCGGGGCAGAGTGACTGACAGGAGTGGACAGACAGGACATGTCACTACACCATAGCATTTGGCTGACAGCTCTCTTGGTTGGTTGGATTAGATTCCCTCCCTACCAACACGAGGGTCGCAGGTTCGTGCCCCCATGTTCCCTCTGGCTTTTGCGGGCATCCGTACACGCCGCAATTGGCCGTGTCTGTGGGTGGGAAGCCGGATTAAGGTTAATGTGTCCTGGTCGCTGCACTAATGTGTCCTCTGATCGGTCAGTGGCGAGGGGACGTCCCACACGCTATGTCCTGCTGGTGAAACTCCTCACTGTCAGATGAAAAGAAGCGGCTGGCGACTGCACATGCATGGGAGGAAGCATGTGCTAGTCTACAACTCTCCTCACATTGGCAGAGGGGGTGGAGCAACGACCGGGACAGCAGGGGGAATTGGCCAAATATAATTGGGGAATAAACAGGGGGAAATCCCAAATAAATACACACACACACACACACACACACACACACACACACACACACACACACACACACACACACACACACACATACATACATACACACACACACACACACACACACACACACACACACACACACACACACACACACACACACACACACACATATATACATACATACACACACGCATACATACATACATACACACACACACACACACACACACACACACACACACACACACACACACACACACACACACACACACACACACATACACACATACACACATACATACATACATACACAGTGTTGGGCAAGTTACTTTTAATTAGTAACTTAGTTACAGTTACTAGTTACTGCTCTGAAAAGTAACTCAGTTACTTTAAGTTACTCGTTACTGTCCAGGTAACTTAGTTACTAGGAAAGTTACTTTTGAGTTACTTTTTTTTTAACTCTCAATTCTCTTATTAATGCACACACATTATTTTGGGGTTGCTGTAGCACAGTGTGGGACAAGACAACATTGAGGCATATTTATTATTGCCTTCAAAAAGTAGCCAGTACACTTTTGGCACTGTATAATTAACAACTGTATCAGTAGTCTATAATATCCTATATAATATATATTATATATATATTATATATACTATTATATAATATATATATATAATAGTGACAGTGAGCAGCAGAGCCCAGCACTGCCTGCAGATAGGGACAGAGCAGAGCCCCAAAGCAGCCGCTCGTCGCGGCTGCCTTTAATAGCAGTTCATCTCCAAAAGGCAGCAGACTTGCAGGCATTTTTTCCCCATTTCATGACCAAACAACGTGAAACACACCGTGAACACCCTCCAACGCGAGGGGAATCTGTAAGTGAGAGACGAGTGCTGTGCTTGCCTGGGTGCAGCAGGACACTGGTGACAGACAGCCTGAGAGAAGCGAGGAGGAGAGGGCTCCATGCTGCTGACTCGCCGAGCGGTGTGAAGTGAACACCGTTACCGTACACAACACAGCTCGCGCAAAATGACCCGTTTCACTATCAGAATTTGGTCCAGTAACATTAGAAAGTATAGAAGTGCCGCACGATTAGCCTACTTCCTCATCAGACCGCCGTCAGACTCGCATTTTCCTCTCTACCCTCGCTGCTGTAGGTCCCGCACAGAATCGTGGAGTAACGAGTAACGAGCCTGTTTAAACCGCAATAATTGTAAGTACGTTACGTTACTGATGAAGTAATTCGTTACAGTACTCGTTACCGCAAAAAGTAACTTAGTTACTGTAACGCGTTACTTAACATACATACATGGATATCCAGTGTTCTGAGAAGGCTAAAAAACTCTACATGAGTAACCAGCTTTTCTCTATTGTGCTGGAGCATGCCTCAGATTGGGTTCCTGTAGTTGTTAGGTGGGACCATGTCATCTGAGACAAGATACAGGCTATAGATAGAGTTTCAACATGAATGGAGATTTGTCTCTTTCTTCTGCTTCTTCTTGATCCTTTATTCTGTGACTTATCTACACCAAAATATGGTGCACTTTCTTTACCCGTTCAAACAAACACAAGTACGAGTAACTCCCAGGCTGTAGTGGGAAGAAGCTCCCTGGGAAAACAGTGACTTACCTTTCACAGCAACTCGTCCACCATATATGCTCATTTCACACCCTGGATCTCCACTTCTGTTGTTTGCATTTAGGGATAAAGGCTTTTTCATTGTCCATTTGCATTAAGGACCTGACTTGTCTTCCATTAAACTTGCATAACAGTCAGTCAGATCGCCAAATATGAACCAATACATGGCTAAATATCCCTGGGTTTACATTCTAAATGTGCTGTAAAGGCACAATTTTCCCCCCCAAAAGGATAAATAAATAAATATAAATATAAATAAATATATATATATATATATATATATATATATATATACTGTATATATATACACACTGTATCTATATAACTGTATATATACTGTATATATATCCATCTTTTCTACTTTAGCTTTCTTCCTCCTGACAGTCGCTCTGCCTATCTATCCCAGTTACTCATACAATAGAAACCCACACTAGTGAACACTTATTTAATAGAATATTACATTGTAATTCAATTAACGATCAGGTTACCACATGCTGCCCTATTGTACTGTAGAACACATCTCCTGTATCACTTCACCACGCATGTCAACCTCTCTAGATGAAAGCTGCCCTCTGCCAGATGTCTATGGAAAGATCCAGTTGTCTCATCAGCCGAGAGAAATCACACACAGAGAGGAGCGTACCATCCACACTAAATCACACACAGAGAGGAGCGTACCATCCACACTAAATCACACAGAGAGGAGCGTACCATCCACACTAAATGACACAGAGAGAGGAGTGTACCATCCACACTAAATGACACAGAGAGAGGAGCGTACCATCCACACTAAATCACACACAGAGAGGAGCGTACCATCCACACTAAATCACACACAGAGAGAGGAGTGTACCATCCACACTAAATGACACAGAGAGAGGAGCGTACCATCCACACTAAATCACACACAGAGAGAGGAGCGTACCATCCACACTAAATGACACAGAGAGAGGAGCGTACCATCCACACTAAATCACACACAGAGAGAGGAGCGTACCATCCACACTAACACACAGAGAGGAGTGTACCATCCACACTAAATCACACACAGAGAGGAGCGTACCATCCACACTAAATCACACACAGAGAGGAGTGTACCATCCACACTAAATCACACACAGAGAGGAGCGTACCATCCACACTAAATCACACACAGAGAGGAGCGTACCATCCACACTAAATCACACACAGAGAGGAGCGTACCATCCACACTAAATCACACACAGAGAGGAGCATACCATCCACACTAAATCACACACAGAGAGGAGCGTACCATCCACACTAAATGACACACAGAGAGGAGCGTACCATCCACACTAAATCACACACAGAGAGGAGCGTACCATCCACACTAAATCACACACAGAGAGGAGCATACCATCCACACTAAATCACACACAGAGAGGAGCGTACCATCCACACTAAATGACACACAGAGAGGAGCGTACCATCCACACTAAATCACACACAGAGAGAGGAGCGTACCATCCACACTAAATGACACACAGAGAGAGGAGCGTACCATCCACACTAAATCACACACAGAGAGGAGCGTACCATCCACACTAAATCACACACAGAGAGGAGCGTACCATCCACACTAAATCACACACACAGAGAGGAGCGTACCATCCACACTAAATGACACACAGAGAGAGGAGCGTACCATCCACACTAAATCACACACAGAGAGGAGGGTACCATCCACACTAAATCACACACAGAGAGGAGCGTACCATCCACACTAAATGACACACAGAGAGGAGCGTACCATCCACACTAAATCACACACAGAGAGAGGAGCGTACCATCCACACTAACACACAGAGAGGAGTGTACCATCCACACTAAATCACACACAGAGAGGAGTGTACCATCCACACTAAATCACACACAGAGAGGAGCGTACCATCCACACTAAATCACACACAGAGAGGAGCGTACCATCCACACTAAATCACACACAGAGAGGAGCGTACCATCCACACTAAATCACACACAGAGAGGAGCATACCATCCACACTAAATCACACACAGAGAGGAGCGTACCATCCACACTAAATGACACACAGAGAGGAGCGTACCATCCACACTAAATCACACACAGAGAGGAGCATACCATCCACACTAAATCACACAGAGAGGAGCGTACCATCCACACTAAATCACACACAGAGAGAGGAGCATACCATCCACACTAAATCACACACAGAGAGGAGCATACCATCCACACTAAATCACACACAGAGAGGAGCGTACCATCCACACTAAATGACACACAGAGAGGAGCGTACCATCCACACTAAATCACACACAGAGAGAGGAGCGTACCATCCACACTAAATGACACACAGAGAGAGGAGCGTACCATCCACACTAAATCACACACAGAGAGGAGCGTACCATCCACACTAAATCACACACAGAGAGGAGCGTACCATCCACACTAAATCACACACACAGAGAGGAGCGTACCATCCACACTAAATGACACACAGAGAGAGGAGCGTACCATCCACACTAAATCACACACAGAGAGGAGGGTACCATCCACACTAAATCACACACAGAGAGGAGCGTACCATCCACACTAAATGACACACAGAGAGGAGCGTACCATCCACACTAAATCACACACAGAGAGGAGCGTACCATCCACACTAAATCACACACAGAGAGGAGCGTACCATCCACACTAAATGACACACAGAGAGAGGAGCGTACCATCCACACTAAATGACACACAGAGAGAGGAGCGTACCATCCACACTAAATGACACACAGAGAGAGGAGCGTACCATCCACACTAAATCACACACAGAGAGGAGGGTACCATCCACACTAAATCACACACAGAGAGGAGCGTACCATCAACACTAAATGACACACAGAGAGGAGCGTACCATCCACACTAACACACAGAGAGGAGCGTACCATCCACACTAAATGACACACAGAGAGGAGCGTACCATCCACACTAATTGAGACACTCATTCACCTCGACATCCTCAAAATTCAAACGCTTACCTCTTGCTGCCATTTAAGCTCGTCAATGTGTGAAATTGCTTTAAAGTTGTCAGTGGTTAAATTCTGCTCTATCTGATTATCTCCTCCTCCTCCTATAAAAAAAACTGGCTTGAGATTCAAACAAAAATATCTGTCTCATATTTACAGTATCTGTGACTAATTTTTTCAATAAACTTCTCATATTTGGTATGTCTTTTTGCTCACAGTAGTGGACAATGTAAGTGTGAAACAGCCTTTAGATGAAAGTAAGTTCCCCACAGAGCCACTATTGTCTGTGGCTCCAAGTTCTACTGTACATGTATATAAGAGACAAATTATACATGTGGGTCCAAGTACTACAGGTATATACAGTAAGAGACACATTATACATAGGTCCAAAATCAACAAACGTATCCTTTAACATACATGCGCCTGTAAGCATTTACTGAGGGACATACAGTAGGGAATACTGTACACATGTACACGATACACAGATATAAAAACACAGTTTGCGTCATCAGTTTACGAATACTTTCAAAGACAGAGTTTGGAAGCAGACCTTAACATTATCCAGCAGGAGCATGGCCCCTCCCTCCCTCCCTCCCTCCCTCCCCGTGTTCTCTGGGGTGTCATTTGTGTCTGTCACCACAGCATCGTCCCTCCCTTCCCCACGCACCACGTTCAGCTCTTTATCAGAGGGCTTCCCAGTGTCCAAATGTGTGAACAGATCGGCGTCATTGTCCTCCTTGTAGGGAAGGCAGGACATTGCTTCACATTCTTGCTGCACAGTAGTGTCACTGTTTACACAATTCACTTTTCTTTTCTTTTTTGCGGTCGTCACTTTTTCCAGTTGTATGTGTATATGCACGCGCTACATACAGGCTCAGGCACACGCGTGGGCACACACACACACACACGCACACACACACACACACACACACACACGCACGCACGCACACACACACACACACACACACACCTGCATGCGTAAAATGCAGCCCTGATTCCTAAGGTCTGTGTTGTACTTTGATCTTTATCTTAATTTCCATCATCAACTTGAAACTGTATCCAAGATGTGTTATTCACATTCTTACTGTAAGATGATGATGATGATGATGATGATGATGATGATAAGTTGCCTCAGCTGTGCTAATTGAGTCGAGATTCAGCATACATGACAAAAATAACAAGCTTCGCAGCACCAATTATTTTTGTTTTGTTCTGACACTGATTAAACTTGTTTCAGTATATATTAGCATAAGTCAAAATATCTCACTGAGCTGGAGGTTATTATCTGCGGTTTAGAAAAATCTCACTTTCTTGACAGTGTAATACAGTATGTTTACTTGAAACATATTATGTCATTGTGTTAAGTTTATTATTTCAAGTTTTTGTTCATATTATCATGAAATGAATCAAATTACTTGAAACCAGAAAAATGACCTGTCAATGCAGTAACGCGATTAGTCTGAAAAATATATTGAAAGAAGTCTGACCAGTAAATAGAACCAAACATCTTGTTTATTGCATTCTTGCGCCAGAGTCCAGATCATAATACAAGACCGTCAACCTCCATTGCAACACTGACAACAAATGACAAGGTAGCATCTGATTGCATGAAGGAATTCAACATGGCAACATGTTTTCAGGACTGAACAGCCGATACAGAAGTTTCCCCCATGTTCTGACAAGGGCCTGGTCAATAAAAATGAAATATCAATATTTTCCTAGAATGCCCTCTATAGCTATAATTGGGGCTAATTATGTCCCTGCAGCTACCTAATGGTTACCATAATTTCTAATGATTGGCATCATTTCAAGAAACGAGTCAAAAGCGAGAGTGTGGGTGTGCGTTGTCTATCCACACATGTCATCATCACCCTCATCTGGCAGCAGCCTGCTGTTAGACAAAAGGCCTGATGAGATCCACATCTCCCTACCCACCATTAAGATAGATAGGCAGTCTGCCTTTTCACCTGTCCTATCAAGGTGACAGCTAGTACTGAGCACTGTCAGTCATACATGACACAGAAAACCAGGCTGGCTTTCTCAACTCCTTTCTACAAGCAAAATCTTTCAAGTGGTCATTTGTGAGTTCCTCTTTTTGTTTACGTTTTGTCTCGATTACTAATGCCGCGTTCGTTTATAAGTGGGATGTGGCAAGTTGCCAGTTGCTACTAGCAAAAATCAAATAAAACGCCACTACAGTTCCTGCCCGCAAACTTGGGTATGATTTCTCAACCCCCAGTAGCTCCCACCGCGTCATTTGACGTCACATTTTTTGACACATTTTTTGACACATTTTTCTTTTCTTTTCAATAATAGTAAGCTTTCAGACCAATCAGCATACCAATACAATAGTTGGTTAAACTCATACAAGTAAACGTTAATGTTGTTATTAGCTGTTAGCTAACGGCTATTAGCATCCATGGTTTTGCGAGATTGAGCCTGAAGCTCGAACGCACGTAGGTCAGAGATGACGCGTTTCTCACTTGCCACTTGCCAGCTCCTACCATAAACGAATGCAGCATTAGTCTGACTTCACTCTACATATCAGTCTATTTCAGTGGGCGGGAGTACTTGCCTTGACAGACAACTCCTTCAGCCAATCAGCGTGGCCAAATCCGATCCAAATCCACTCAGAAGAACGGCGAAAACGTATTTTCCCGCCGAGAAAGCTCCGCTGTTCCTGTTCTTGTTTAATTGTTGTTATTAAATCAATTTCTGCAATAACTGCACTTATGTTTACTGTGTTTACTAATGTTAAAGTTACCGCTCGTTGCTTCGGGAGACGCCGGTTACGTTGTCAACTACGGCGCAGTCCCTGATTGGCCGGTTACGTTGTCATTTCTGTAAATCGCCGGGGGCGGCTGGAATTCCAGACTGATCCGTGGAGCGAAACAGAATGTAAGGTCATGTGATCAGGATGGTTTTACAAGGCTATTGATTACTACCTTACTAGATTCCTTTATTTCAATTGGGGTTTTTTTGAGAGGGAGTCGGAGAGTTTTTTTTTTTACGCCGTGTCTTCTCTCAGTTGAATGGAGGGAGGCGTGGAATGGGCTTTTCAAGCTATAATTTTATTATGTCTCACCCATAATTTGGCAGCACTGGCATTTGACCACACTTAGCCTTCGTGATGATGTGAGCAGGGTAGGGGTCCTTACTCCGTACGAATGGATTTCTGTGGGAGTGAAATTGCATCTCTGCCCCTCCCCGCTCGCGCAGATCCATGACGAGAAACTCCATAGCGGGATTAGCCACGCCACGGACGCGCCATATTTACATTAGGGCTGGATTTCACTAGCTTTGAAGGCGGGGGGGGCGGGTGGTGTGGCGGGTAGGGGGCACCTCGCAGGCTCAAGGTTACGCTGATGAGAAGGGAAATCTCACACCACATGGTTCAGCCTGAACGAAGCATCCCATGACCGTGTCTCTTAGCTGCCATCATCCACTTAGAGTGTCCAGCTGTCAGGATGAGAGCGGCCAACAGTCTGTTTTTGTCTTTGTCTTTGTCACAGAGGACCAGATCCCACATGGCTTCCCCACCATCGATATGGGCCCCCAGCTGAAGGTAGTGGAGAGGACTCGCACTGCCACCATGCTGTGTGCCGCCAGCGGGAACCCGGACCCGGAGATCTCCTGGTTGAAAGACTTCCTCCCTGTGGACATCAACAGCAGCAACGGGCGGGTTAAGCAGCTCCGCTCAGGTACACAACAACACAGCCATGAACTGATGACATTCAGTGCTACACTATTTTGACATGTTCACACACACAAAGTGTCCACCTTGAAACACTTCAAACACTGTTGAACTATCTCTTGGCCATGTACGTTGCATTTCTGGGACCATTTTGTTTTCATGATGATGTGTTTTTCTTGTGGATAACTGGCCAAACGCCACATTGAGATATTATAAATTCCGATATGTCATCATAAAATAACTTTTGGGATGCATTGAACATCGCAGATTGATTAACTAACAGTGTAAGAGAGTATCTGAGGGTGGAGCCTTAAGTCTCACACGGTAAAACGCACAATAAAGTTACGATTGGAATAAATTACTCGCTCAACCCAGTCTATCACTTCCACAATCTTCGAAGGCTCCAATGACACTCTGTGCTTCAGTCCATAATTAAAAAAAAAAAAACCCGCTTCAGACCGGAAGGAAGTTCGATGGTAACTATTCGACCAATCACAACACATGTTCATATAAATGAGGCAGGTGATTGGATACCCGCCTTATTTTGAACCGGATATCCTGTCTTATATTTTTCGACCAACTTTGAGACCTGGCGCAGTACAAGACGAGTAGGCACGAGGAGCATTTTCCAAAATTGTGGGAGCCAAGGTGGCTGTGTGTTGAGAGACTCGGAACACAAATGTTTCCCACTTTGAGCCGAGCAGCGTACATTTCACTAATTACCTCGGCAGCACCTGTGTGGGAATATGGCTGTGCCGGCGGTGCTTAACGGCTAGAGACAATGATTCATCTTAAAGCTCGAGCCAGCCATGTAAAACAGGTTCTCTGCATGCTCCCAGCCATGTAAAGCAGGTTCTCTGCAAGCTCCGGGCCATGTAAAGCAGGTTCTCTGCAAGCTCCCGGCCATGTAAAGCAGGTTCTCTGCAAGCTCCCGGCCATGTAAAGCAGGCTCTCTGCAAGCTCCCGGCCATGTAAAGCAGGCTCTCTGCAAGCTCCCGGCCATGTAAAGCAGGTTCTCTGCAAGCTCCCGGCCATGTAAAGCAGGTTCTCTGCAAGCTTCCGGCCATGTAAAGCAGGTTCTCTGCAAGCTCCCGGCCATGTAAAGCAGGTTCTGTGCAAGCTCCCGGCCATGTAAAGCAGGTTCTCTGCAAGCTCCCGGCCATGTAAAGCAGGCTCTCTGCAAGCTCCCGGCCATGTAAAGCAGGTTCTCTGCAAGCTCCCGGCCATGTAAAGCAGGTTCTCTGCAAGCTCCCGGCCATGTAAAGCAGGTTCTGTGCAAGCTCCCGGCCATGTAAAGCAGGTTCTCTGCAAGCTCCCGGCCATGTAAAGCAGGTTCTCTGCAAGCTCCCGGCCATGTAAAGCAGGCTCTCTGCAAGCTCCCGGCCATGTAAAGCAGGTTCTCTGCAAGCTTCCGGCCATGTAAAGCAGGTTCTCTGCAAGCTCCCGGCCATGTAAAGCAGGTTCTCTGCAAGCTCCCGGCCATGTAAAGCAGGTTCTCTGCAAGCTTCCGGCCATGTAAAGCAGGTTCTCTGCAAGCTTCCGGCCATGTAAAGCAGGCTCTCTGCAAGCTCCCGGCCATGTAAAGCAGTCATGTACACAGTAAAGCAGGTTCTCTGCAAGCTCCCGGCCATGTAAAGCAGGTTCTCTGCAAGCTTCCGGCCATGTAAAGCAGGTTCTCTGCAAGCTTCCGGCCATGTAAAGCAGGCTCTCTGCAAGCTCCCGGCCATGTAAAGCAGTCATGTACACAGTAAAGCAGGCTCTCTGCAAGCTCCCGGCCATGTGAAGCAGTCATGTACACAGTAAAGCAGGTTCTCTGCAAGCTCCAGGCCATGTAAAGCAGGTTCTCTGCAAGCTCCCGGCCATGTAAAGCAGGTTCTCTGCAAGCTTCCGGCCATGTAAAGCAGGCTCTCTGCAAGCTCCCGGCCATGTAAAGCAGGTTCTCTGCAAGCTCCCAGCCATGTAAAGCAGTCATGTACACAGTAAAGCAGGTTCTCTGTTCTCAATGGCAAGCATGGAAAGTACCACCATAGGTCGACTTCCACCACAAACAGCTCCCTGCAGACTTGGACGGCTCTACTACTGAATACCCTTGCTCTCTATGCAACCTGTCAGTTGTCCTCTCTCCTCTCCCTCCGTCGCTGCGAGAAAACAGAGATATTTATCCGTTGCCAACGTTGCGAGCGCCCACACACACACAACGTGGAGAGGCGATCCAGGAGCCGCGCTGTCTTGCCAGGCCTCGCAGCGGAGCGAGCGAGCCAGATTTCCCAGGCAGCCGCTGAGTGCTCGGGGGTCCCTCTTCCTCTGGCTCCTCTCATCTCCAAAGCGGAGAGACGGGCTTTAGGAGACCGCGCTGGCTTTGAAGTCTGTGCTGAGGATTTTCTCAAGCCGCATTCGGGGGCCTTAGGTAAGGACAAATTATGCCATGTATTATTACTGAACAACATAGCAATTTATTTCAATTTGAGTTCAATTTCATAGGGCTGCATGGGCACACGGTCCCCACAGCCAGGCAGGACCCAGATGGTTGACTTCCTTTAATAAAGAAATACAAAAACTAGGAGCTGCCCCGCGTGACACAAGCCAAGTGAAATATATTCCATTTATTTGTTTCAATAGAATTCATTATATGGCAGAGCGATTAAATTTGCTCATGAATTAGTGTCCTTATTAAATGACGTTGATCCATCAAGGAACACTAATAGCTTCCATTTTTCAATTTGAGACCTTTGCTCTCTTGGAGCAAATGGAAGAAAATATCCGATGTATTTTTTGGCGAAATAGGATTTCTTTCCGACGCTCTGAAACTCCCCATTGTCTCCCAGTAATTACAACCAAAGTTTGTCAGACTCGGAGTGATTCTTGCCCCGGGCATGAATTGACCCCTGCGCGCCGCGCTAGACGCTTGACAGGCAAGCGTAGCGAGTGCAGAGCTGAACTGCTGGATCTGATAGCGAGGAAGAAGAGGATTAGCGCAACGGGACGAAGCACCTTTGCGGGAGACGTGCATGCTGGAGTGAAACACCATGCTACCTTATTTGGCAGCCGGTCTCTGAAACGCTCCAATCGATGCGTCAACTAACCCTGTGTCCACACTGCCCCCTGTGGCCACACTGCCAGCAACAGTATCAACAACTCACTGCGAGCGCATTCATTCCCTACAGTATAGAGCCAAGTAACCAGGGACACTTGACCAAACAAGCCAAGAAACGCTGGCCGCAGCTGAACACTTTGCAATCAACAGCCAATCAGATGTATGTGCAATGTCTCATTGTGATTTAATTGAATGAATTAGCTCTGCCTGGCAAGTGCAAAATGGGCAAGACGTTACATTACAACCATGCGACGCGTCCCAGTTCTCGACAGCATTTATTTGAAAGACTACAGGAATAAATCTATTCTCCTTGGAGAACAGTAGAATCCATCATTCCTAACCGATTAATTCTTTTTTTACCTTTTTGATTCATGCTACCTATAATTAGCGCTTGCTACTGTAGCGCTTGTCTGTTAACTTGTCAAAATGAAATGTTATGAAAGGCAATACCAAAGCAGCAAAAAAAAACAGACATTATTTGCCTGTTGAACACTTTGTGCAGACTGCTACATAGAAGAGTCGACCCACCTCGCACCAACAATCAGTCAGAATGGAGCGGCCTATCAATCAAGTTGCTTGCAGATGGTTAGTGGCTGCACCACTGCCCCATGTGGCTCCTAAATGAACTAATTGCTGCCATATATTTAGATTAGGAGTGGCTCTACAGCGGATTATAATGGACCCAACTGATGAAAGAGCACCAGTCCATCACTGTATCTGTTCACAGACGAAGGACACGATTCCAAAAATACAACCTCTTCTAATCCAGACATTGTGAAAACATAATAAAAACCCTATTATTTTTCACGATGAATGTTTGACCCTGAAATCGGTCATGAAGCCCCTCCTTGATTTCACGGAGGAGAGGTGTGGGCGTTTGTGTAGCTGTCACACAGCTGTCCCAGTCCAGCCCTGTGAAAGCTGCTGATGTCCCCCTCCATCGTAACCCAGGGGCCACACAGCTTCCAGGCCCCGCCCCCCTCTCCTCCAGGCCCCGCCCCCCTCTCCCACACTATCTCTGACCATCGGTGACACGCTCTGGTGAAAGGGCAAACAAGTAGACAACCGTGACATCGATCGCAACTAATCAAGATAAAAAGGTTGTTTTTTGGAGGAAATGTGTTTTTCACTTATTCTTTCTTCCCCTTCATATTACGCAACTTTAGATGCTGGAGAATGTGCTCAATATAACAAACAACAGTTTTAGGGTCACTAAATACTTTGTTAACTAAATATATAATTTGTTAGCAAACTAAGCTTGTTCAGGGTAAACCAAGCTTCTTCACTAACTTTTATTCAAATAAGAATATCTTCTCCAGCTATTTTCGGATTTCAATGTATGACACATCATTTGAACGTTTACAATGTGCACTTTAATAATCTATAAAAAAAATAAATTAAAAATGACCTTGGTCTGCTTGTTACCCAGAACACCAGTCCCTGTCTCCCACATCTCTGTGCTCCTGTTGGCTCACGAGTGGCTTGGCTTATGATCCAGATCACTGGCATCTGTGTCGTAACCAATTCTCTCCACCGTTTGTTGCATATGACCTGATATGCCCAAATGGCCCCTGTCACTAAATGACTCAACGTATGCATACTGACAACAACAGATGAAAGGAAGACAAGTAACGACTGCACTGTCTGCACTAGAGAGAACGGTGGACACAATCAAAAGGGCAGCGTAGGATTAGTAAGACAACTGCTGTAAAAATACATCTATGTTATGCTAATGCTGGAGCCGGATAGCAGAACGCTCTCCCATAGAAGCAGCAACTTCACAATGTATTCCAGGACACGAGCACAGGTTTCTTTGTATTGCATCAGAGAGAGGAGGCAGCTTGCGTTCTTATCTGCCTTAGTTACAGCAGACCCAGATCACACTTGGTCTCCAGACAATGTAAAACACCTTGGGTTACAACCAGAACCGGCTTGTTCACGGCGACCCAGGGGTCAAGCGCTCACGCTGTCAGGAAAAACGAAAGAATAAGAAGCAGGTGTAGAGAAGTAGGTTTGTGATCAGAGCGGGAGGAGAGCTCTGTAGAGCACATGCCCAGGTGTGTAACACAAACAAGCACCAGGCGAAAGCAAATCAACAGATTGACAGACTGGAAGCTTTAGCTGGGCTATGAAGCCATACATTATTTAAGCATTTTTGTACACATATTAAGGAGCATTTCGAAAAAAGAACACCCGGTTGGACTGAGGAAAATGTTTTTCTCCCAGAATACATTCTGCACAATTGTTGTTTATGAAATTAGCCTTGGTTGCGACTAATCATTACGCTTATTTTCCACTCTCAGCTGTCACTTTGTCTCGTTAAATATTAAAGAATGTCTTAAACTTATCTTCTTTACTTTTTCATATCAGTGAAATGAATGTGAGTTTCCTATAAAGAGGGATATATATTGCATACATATACAGTACATACATATACATATAGCAGTCGCCCTTTTCTCTGCTGTTTTTCCTCTCTCTCTGCTCTCTCTCTCTCGCTCTCATCTTTATACTAATGCTTCTCTCTGATGTTATTTGCATTCAAATTACCTCACCAGGTGGTACACCAATCAGAGGTAAGAATGCTGGGTACAGAAAACAGTCCCCTCGTCCTCTTCCTCCTCACTCCCCCTCTCCTCTCCTCTCCTCCACCACCACCACCTCCCCCCTCCCTCCCCCTGTCACCTCACCGTGTCCCCATCTCCAGCTCTCTGTCCTCTCCGCTTGGCCCCCGCCACTCGCTCTGCCTTCAGCACATGACCTTTCATAAGTGTGTATGGTCAATCCTTCAAGTCAAATTCCAGGAAGCTGCGTCCGATCCAAATTTAATTGGACATAAGGCTCACTCTTCCAGACTGAGGTGTCTTAGATGCAATTATCGTATAGCGCGAGTTGATCAAAATCAAATCAACAATATTAGCTCACTACTACAACTGAACACCAAACCCGGATCTGTGGTGACGGCGCCTGACTTCTAACGGTGGTACTGAACCGGCCATGTGCTATCGGCTGGTCCCCTGGGTCCAGACCTTCAGATCCAGCCCCTCCATGGGGTTGGCTGCTTCTGGTCTGCCATCGTCACCTGCAACAGCGGTCTCTCATGTTGAGTTTTTTTCCAGTCCAATGAGCGTCGAGGGAGACTAACGATTAGCCAATCAGCACCAATAAACTGCGCAACGGGCGGGACTAACGTCATTGTCAAGCAGTGGTCAAGTGTGCCAGACCTAACAGCAATGGCGGCTGCTGTAGATGATATAGGCACTGCTATCAAGGCTGTTTTAAATCCATTACAAATACCAATTACAGTACGTGGAAATCCGAACAGCACTCTGCTTTGAAGGCATTTATTTAAAGGGGAGATGTTTTCTTGCGTCCTCCCCACTGAATTAGATTGAGGCCGATACGTTGGTTTCTAGTGCTTGGTTAGGTAAAATATAATATTGGGGGATTTCCCCCATGGAAATCAGTTAGAGTGGAGACAATGTCAGACTGAAGAAGAACAATTGACAATTCAGTCTGATATCAGGCTAATTGGCTGGTCTTCTATAGAGTACAACAGGTGGTGACATCACCTGGCACGAAAAGACCAACCAATAGCAGATGGCCAGTTCAGTACTCTACATTTCACCATCGATGTCAGGCTTCAGCACAGGCTTTGGGAGGGGTTTAGTAAGCTGCTCTTTAATAACGAACACCACCACGCTAACGAGGGATTTAGACCACTTACAACCAAGTACGACCAACATCAATACACAAAGACTAAATCAAACAATCTCACGTTGTAAAAGGACACAACTTTCCCTATCAGGAAACCCGGGAACCTAAGATGAATGTAGTCAAATGCTTCCACAAGCAATTTGAATTCTAGAGAAATGGAAAAAGCAATCATCTACTAAACTACCGTCAGCAGGAAAATCAGCTCCTCTTTAGGTTACATGGTAGTTTCAACAATGACAATTTTACAGTCACATCAGCAAACGGACACGCTGCCTAGCATACAAAATACTGTACGTCCTATAGATAGTGTACTGTATAGTATTCATTTGTATTCCCAATGGCATTTCTCTCAATGACAGCCCTACTTAGGGATTTAGCTGACGACCCTGCAGCCAATTGTCTTAGTCTTTCCTACCCGAGGTGGTGCGCGGAGTATGAAATGAGCCCATTTGCATACGCGATATAGCAATTGACAGCTGGTGCGATTAGTAGTCTGCCAAGTGCGTGTTGTTCAGGTGTTGAGCATTGACCTCTGTCGGCTCGCTGTCCTCACAAGCTGCACAGGGAGGAAACACATCACTGCATTATTAAAGGCTCGCCGCCTGCAGGGCACAGGAGGAGGCTCCGGCATCTTCTATTAGGACTTCCAGGTCAGGTTAGGACTTCACGTCAGGTTAGGACTTCCAGGTCAGGTTAGGACTTCCAGGTCAGGTTAGGACTTCCAGGTCAGGTTAGGACTTCCATGTCAGGTTAGGACTTCCATGTCAGGTTAGGACTTCCATGTCAGGTTAGGACTTCCAGGTCACGTTAGGACTTCCAGGTCACGTTAGGACTTCCATGTTGTCGTCTGGGAGAAGTCACACCTGCTCCACCAGCACTGATTAGCCTTGTTTATGTCTGGAGGTCAGAGCAAAACATCCACCTGCATCGCTTCCTATTTCTCAGGAGGGAATAGAACATTTTCTCTTCAAGTGGCCCTGCCGTGAAGAGAAGGGGAATGTGCTCTGACAGTGCTTCTCAACCCCCTTTCATACCAAGGAGGCCTAATTGAGTGCACACCCTTTAACGAGATTGTGTGTCTGTTAGGCCCATATCTGCAATATGTGTTCAGAATGACATGACTATATTATATTGTAGGTGGAGAGATAGCAGTGAAACTATGACCAAAACAGTCAAGTCAAGTCAAGTCAATTGTATCTATTTAGCGCCGAATCATAACAAAAATCCGCTTGACAAATAGAGCAGGAAAAATATCGAGCTCTTTATTTGAGATTCAACAATCCCCCCCCCCCCCTAGACCTGACTCTAGTCGTTTTTCTACATTCTCTAATTATGTTAACTTCTTGTCGATTAAATAATGGTGAAGTGTCACAATTCCTTAATTTGCTGATGACCTCCCCTGGAACCTCGTCAAGGACCCCCTGGTGGTCCACAAACCCCACGTTTGAGAACCACTGCGCTATGAGATAGAGGATCATCGGGGGGGAATGGAAAGGGGGGAAATACAGGAAGTGAGAAGCAGAATAACTCGTCCAATAAGCAGCTGCTGCTCCTCTTCACTCCCCAGCAGCACTGTGACGATTGGCCCACAATGAGATCTGATCTCTGCGATTCAGGCCCAGAGGGAGGAAGTTAAGACCTTGGGACATTATCATTCTGACACAATGTTTTGTGATATGGAAGAGAAAGGCTTACCTACATGCTCTATGCGAAGATCCCCCGTGTGTGTGTGTGTGTGTGTGTGTGTGTGTGTGTGTGTGTGTGTGTGTGTGTGTGTGTGTGTGTGTGTGTGTGTGTGTGTGTGTGTGTGAGAGAGAGAGAGAGAGAGAGAGAGAGAGAGCGAGCGAGTGAGCTTCCGTCCCTATGCAGTTTAAGGACATACATGTCAGGCAGAATGCCCTTGCTGGCTGCATCCCAGATGAAGGTTGTTCCTCCTCCATCTCAGGGCTCTCTGCCTCCAACAGGCTCACCGGGGATGTGGCTACACACACATCATTTATTGATTTCTACTGCTTTTCTTTCTTCTTTCTTTTTTTTTACCAGCTCTTAACATTGTGTTACAAACCCATTCCATGATGCATTTAAGTAAATATATTCTGAAATATATTTTTTTAACATTTTATTTTTCACATGTATTGTTGTCCACTGGTTGCAAAACTGCATGATGTGTGTCACATTCGGCCAATAAACACCATTGCAAGAGACACATTCACGCCGTCTGTCTAAACCTCAACCAAGTCTCTACTGATACCTGAGTGTCTAAATGAATACCGGATGTTTGTATGAATGCTATGAAATCTGATATGAAATATGGTTTTGGAATGAATTGAGGACATGGGTTAAACCATGGTGTCAGGTAAGTCTCTGTTACAGCTCCTGTTTCATTTGTTGTTTCCCAGAGACAAAGACGGCTCTAAAGAGGTTCAGCAAGCTTAGCAGCTATACAGTCCTTCAGTCCTGCTCTGATTTAACTACTGGGTTTCACTCCCAGTACCACCCAGTACTGAACACTCCCAGTACACCCAGTACTACTGTCACCAACAGTAGAATTAACAAATCAGTGTTTCACTGTATAATGCCAGTAGTGCCAACCTGACACCCAGGCATTTCAACTAACACAGGACATTAGGCCATTGTCTTCTCTGTCATTTCATTACAGAGTTTGCTGCCACAAAGGTAAACAACACGTTTATGGTAGATTGCCCCATTATGTAAATGATGAGAACATAAGACACCATAAGCATACAGTGGGCAGCCTACCTGGTGGATTATTTGCGTTTTCTGAAAATCGCGATTTAAAAAAATCACATTTACACGTCAAAAGTCATAAAAGTGGTCCTCATTTGTGAAGGTGAACTTGATGAACACAAAGTTCACAGTTTCATAAACTTGTGTTAAGCACAGACTTTATTTCAGACATTTAACCAAAATCCCCATACAACAATCCCATTGACTTTGAGACGAAAGTGCAGGGACTTCTGGCCTACAAGAAGACATCATCCCTACCTACGCTACTCTATTCCTCAAACAATAAACCTAACATTAAGATAGTTGAGGTTATGTTTCTCAAGGGTTCTATGTCAGAGAGAACAGACATTTTATAGATTTTCATGTTTAAGTGCCTATTCATAGCAGAATTATCCGGCTCATGATAACTGTAATTCTACCTGCATTGTTGACAAGAATGGCACCATAGAGTAGACAAGTGTCTTTTCCAACCATATTTTCATCCATATACAGTAAGTGATGCGATGACTCATTACTGATCAGACGATAGTATTTGGTTCCTGTGATAAATGATATGTTGGGATTGACAAGATATTATTATTTGGTGAGTGTGATCAATTACTAGATGTAGACTGACAGGATATGATTTGGTCAGTGTCATGAGTTGCTACTGTAGGTGCATCAGCAGAACATTGGTCCTGAATGCTCCCCCTAAAATTTCTTTTAGATTTGAGACATTTTGCTTCATAATTGCTGTCCATTATAATGATAATATCTGAAAATGTGGCTTCACTCAGGCAAATAATATCGTTAGCCTCATAGCATAATGGCCTATATTGCCTATAATATAGGCAATTATGCTATGAGGCTAACGATATGGGCAGTTGGTGTGTGAAGAGTGTGGAGGGCTGCTGTCAGTGTGGCTGTATCTGATTCAGTGTGCTGCCACATCCGCGTGTGTGTGGGTGTGTGTGTGTGTGTGTGTGTGTGTGTGTGTGTGTGTGTGCGTGTGTGTGTGTGTGTCTGAGTGGCGTTTGCATGTGTGTCACATAGCCCTGAACCATGACACTGTGACCTTCCTCCTCAGGAGCACTTCAGATAGAGAACAGCGAGGAGGGGGACCAGGGCAAGTACGAGTGTGTAGCGGTCAACAGCGCCGGGACGCGCTACTCGGCTCCGGCTAACCTTTATGTCCGAGGTAAGATCCCCCTCTGAACCCCCCACAGCCACACAGGTCAGAGGTCACCGCCTCACACAGTGAGAACACCTCTCCTCCGTCTGTACGGTCAACACTAAGCACTGCCCTCCACCTGGAGGAGAGCTGAGGTGACTGACTGTCCACCTCCTGACTGCTAATGGTGGAGATGTCGCCCACTCCTCCCTGGATCCAGCTAGCCTGTTAAAAACCATCCTGATAATAACGTGATCTCACATTATGTTTCACTCTACGTATCAATCTGGACTCCAAGGCGTCCACAGCCATTTCAGTGGGCGGGAGTACTTGCCTTGATAGACAACTCCTTCAGCCAATCAGCGTGGCCAGATCCGCTCGGGAAGAACGGCAAAAACGTATTTTCCGCCGAGAAAACTCCGCCGGCGTATACTCCTGTTTTTGTTTAATTTTTTGTTATTGAGTCTCTTTCTGCAATAACGGCACTTATAGGGCTGTGTTTACTTAATGTTAAAGTTACCGCTCGTTGCTTCGGGAATTACTGTTCTGCCAGTGATTGGCCCGATCACATTGTTAACTGTGAGGCAGGCCCCTGATTGGTCCGTGCACTTTGTGATTTCTGGGAATGGCTGTGGGCGGGTTGGAGGCGGGCTGTGGGCGGGGCTGGAGGCCAGGCTGATCTGCATAAGGAAACCGAATGTGAGATCAGATGATCGGGAGGCTTTAGCAGGCTAACATCCAGCTGCAGTGAAAGTCAAACTCGTTGATGTGTGCTGTGTGTGTGTGTATGTTCTCTCACTTCCCCATCTCTCTCTCTCTCCATCCCTCTCTCTCCCTCTCTCCCTCCCTTTCTCTCTCTCCCTCCCTCCCTCCCTCTCTCTCTCTCCCTCCCTCCCTCTCTCTGTCTCCCTCTCAATCGTCTTTGTCTCCCGGGCGGTGATTATGTACGTGCTCCACTGCCCTGCTGCTGTTAGTTTGCTTGACCCGGCCAACCTCCCGGTGGCGGGGCGATGTTTTGACTCATGGGGGGGTGAACTGGAGGTTGGCTGGCTGGCTCTGCCTCTTTGTTTTGGGCTGGGCGCAGGGAGGGCGTCGGGGCGTGCATGTGGAGGCTTGCCAGAGGAGAAGCTGACACCTCGCCACCCGCCGTCCCGTGTGGGAGCAGACAGGGCGGAAACCCCCCCCCCCCCCCCCCCCCCCCCCTCAAAGCGCGATACGCCCGACTGCGCGCTGCGATACAAGTCAGCGGGGTGAGAGCGAGCCTCAGGGCGTCTCTTAAGTAGGCCTTGTCAACAAACAACTCTATTAGCCTCAACCGCTATCAGGTTCTCAAAGGCAAAAAGCACAATGCTGCTTCATTACTGCTTTATTCTCTTATTCACTTGACATTTTCCATTGACAATGCTCTTTGATGCAGTTCGCCCTAAAAAGAATTACTGTCAAAGATGACGTCTGCAACATGCTAACTAAAGCTACCGCCAAATTAGTTTTTTTTTATGCTAGTCTTATTTTGCAGTCATTTTCTGACAGACATCTCATTCTATCATTTCCCCCCCCCCGCCTTCAAACATGAAAGCTCATTATTTAGGTGTTTGAACAGGTAACACGTCTGCATGGGATTTCTTTTGTTTCGTTTTTTTGCGCTGATATTTTGAGGAAGTTTGCCATTCCTAAAGCTGCGTTCACACCGACCTATTAAAGTTTTTTGCTGGCATCGAGTTTACATACAAAGTCAATGCAAATGAGTGATTGAGCGTATATTCGCCCGGGAGAAAAATCGCTGGGCGTCAGAGCGACAGAGAGAGAGCGATGGGGAGAAAATACGCTCGTCGCCCAAGATGAAATATCCCAACTCGAGCGAAATTACGCTGGCATCAGTCGCTCGCTGTTCAACGCTGATTGGCTGCCATGTGAGAGCGAGTCAAGGATCACACTGGCTTGGAACAAACCGCTGGTTTATTGTGTGGCAACAAACCGCATTGACAGCTGATTGACAGGCTGACAGCTAACCTGAAGTGAAGTCTGTACTACCGTTATAGAACTCCCGTTATAGGAGCACGCTGATAGGCTTAGCTTGTAAACAAGTACGGTGGCTCGTAGTGGACAAACATCATGACATTGCGTAACCTTATAGCCCCCACATGTCCGTCAATTCGTGTGCCTGTTGATGAGCGATTTAAACAGAGCGACAGAGCGATTCCAAAGGGTTGAATCAAGCGACACAGCGAAAAATAAATATCTTGGTGTGAACACAGCTTAAGGAACTTGCTGTGGTGTAAACTCTGCGGAGTCATTTTGAAGTGTTTCTCCAGGGTTTCCTATAGCGTGCCAAAGTCCCACCCACATATGGGAGCTGAGGAAGTTAATTCTTCATTCATTTCTCCATAGACGTGTCTTAAAATCTGTATTTAAAGAGTTTTAAGCCTGGTCACAAGCCGTTTTTTTCTGCGATATGAATCGCGAGTGACCATAAAACATTTGACTCAGACCATAACAAGCAAAAAACAAAGACAGGAAGGGGGGGGGGGGGGGTCCCTGTTTTTCTTGTTTGTGTTTTGGTCAAAGTGAAATGTACCGTGGATAGAGATACCGTGGATAAGATAAAAAAATTGCCTTTGAGAACCCCCCCATTCACTAGAATGAAAATGCAGAGTATTACAATTTTCAAAAAACGAATAAACCTTTTTTTTTTTACTTTCTTGGCCAACAGCTGGAATATCCCTCCACTAAACTATAGGGGGCTGTAGCCATCAAAGTGAAAAGTAGAAACTCTTTTTTGTGATATTTGTTATTTCTGCCTCCCTTCAAAGCTCTGTTTGAGTTGTTCTAACCTTTAATCTCTCCAGGTGTGCCAGTAGCTATGTTATTTCCATTCGTGTCTCATATGACTTGTGAACATACACTACAACCTGTGTGTCTGTATGTGTGTGGAGATAGTGTTTTCTCTAGAGATGTTCCGATACCGTTTTTCCCCCTTTCTGATACCGATTCCGATACCTAGAATTGTGTATCGGACGATACCCGGTACCGATCCGATACCAGTGCTATCGTTGTTGTATGAAAACTATAATTTTTTATCCAGATCACGTGAAACTACTTTTTTCGGGGATAATAGATTACGTGGTATTGGATAGGTGCATTTCCAATACTGGTATCGGTATCGGAACAGATCTATTCTTCTATCCTATCTCCATTTCTCTGTCTTTTTTAGTTTATTTTCTTTACTCTGTGTTTGGGGTCCTGCGCTCTGATCCCATTTTCCACTGAACCTGTCCATCATATACACAGACTGTATATGTTTATGTTCATCTCACAAATGCTTATCCTTCTATCAAAATGTGAAGCCTGCCATTCTCCGCGTGTTTGCTTATCTTTTAATGTGCTTTGCTGTGTCTGCACTGTCTTTGGACATGAGTGAGAGAGAGTGTCTTCAGTCTCTTGTGATGTGTGTGGCAGGGTGTGTTTGGACATGAGTGAGAGAGTGTCCTCAGTCTCTTGTGATGTGTGTTTGTGCTTGGGTTTGTTTCTGTGTAAGGTATTATGGTCATGGAACTATTAGCATATGGGCTGTATGTAAATATCAATAGAACCTAAGTCCCGCCATCGTGAGGGAGTGAATTCCACATCAATTTTTCCATTGTCATTTCGTAAAATCCTTATAAAGAGTTTTATTTGCAGAAGCCAAGCGATTCAGCTATATTCAGAATTACCAGAGAACATAGAATATGGAAGCGTATTGCATTCACTTGAGAAATAAAAAATCGCACTGTTTTTCTGAATGAATGACAATTATCTCATTCATGAGATAATTATCTCATTCATTCAGAAAAACACATGCTCAGCAGGAGTCAGTGTTAGTTAGTTAGTGTTAGTGTGTGAGCTCAGCAGGTGTTAGTGTTAGTTAGTGTTAGTTAGTGTGTGAGCTCAGCAGGAGACAGTGTTAGTTAGTGTTAGTTAGTGTGTGAGCTCAGCAGGAGTCAGTGTTAGTTAGTGTTAGTTAGTGTGTGAGCTCAGCAGGAGACAGTGGGCAGAATACATGCGGGCTGCAGCACACTGTCTTCTTTGTGTGCTTAACTTAATGAAGGCTGCTTGTCAGCAAGCCGCGGCCTCCCAAATGCCACCATCATCCACTGGCTATGAGGGCCTCAGCCTCACACACTGCATGCAGGTTACAGACACGCAGGAATGTGTCTGCGTGCAAATGTACCTGTACGTTTGTGCTGTACGTGTGTATGTGTGTGTGTGTGTGTGTGTGCGTGCGTGCGTGCGTCCGTGCGTGTGTGTGTGTGTGTGTGTGGAATATCTGTGTATTCACATACACTATTATACACAGCAATTGTCTAGTGTTAATAGCTGTTGGTGTTTGTGCTGTGTTGACATTGGAGAGTTGTCCAGGGTTCCCAAGGTCATGGAAAACCTGGAAAAATCACGGAATTTCAAAAGCGTGTTTTCCAGGCCTGGAAAAGTAATGGAATGAGTAAAATCCTTGAAAGTTTTGGAAAAGTCATGACATGATTTGTTGTGTGAATGACATTTTCTGTAGCTGTTTATAATAGCTCCCATGTATTGTGACCCACTGACTCCAAATCAATACAAGAAATTAGTACTACATTGGACAAATAGGACACGCTTCTTTGTGTTGGATATTAGTGCTTCTTGTATTTTATAATAATATTATTTATGCAAAATGTATGTTGTGAATGTTTTATTATTTATATATTATTATTTATATAATAGCTTCCATGCAATGTGATGCAGTCACTCCAAGTCTAAAGCACTCAAACCCAATATAAAGAGGTGTGTTCTATTTGTCCAGTGTAGTAATCACTTCTGGAATTGAGTCACTGCCTTTTTCACTACCTGGAAATTCCATTACGGATCCTCGAAAAGTCATGGAAAAGTTTTGAAATTGTATCCATGAAAATGCGTGGGAACCCTGTTTGTCCAAATCGCTGCTATGACTTTTGAAATTAAATTACTTCTCAGAATGTCATTTCCACTGACATTTTGCTGTGTAGGCTAATATGTGTGTTGATTGGCTGATAGGCTATATGTGTGTTGATTGGTTGATAGGCTATATGTGTGTTGATTGGCCTTTGACTCTGTGTGTCTGATGTCACTGCTCTGCACAGGCTATTGCCTCCATTGTGATTTGATCACTCATTAATGGATAAGCAGATATTTGCCTGTTTTACTCTCTCTGTTTCTCCTTGTCTTCTTCCTCCCGTTCCTCTTTTTTTTTGTCCTCTGTTCTTGTTGTTTTTTGTCTTTTCTTTGTCACGTTATCTTGCTTCCCTGCATCACCATCGCACCCTGCCATCCACAAACACTATCCAAACCTCACCGCTCAGATCAACGGGAAGGTTGGTTCTTTTCACTCTTTACCCTCCTAAGCCAAGGCCTGGCAGACTGGAGCCGTGCAGCGCCGGCATCTCGCCGGGCGCCTCAGGCCCGTCCCGGCCTCTCTCTCTCGCTCAGGACCCCCCCCCCCCCCACCCTCAGTGCACCCCCCTCTCTCTTCCCCCACCCTCAGTGCACCCCTCCCCCCCTCTCTTCCTCCACCCTCAGTGCACCCCCCCTCTCTTCCTCCACCCTCAGTGCACCCCCCCTCTCTTCCTCCACCCTCAGTGCACCCCCCCTCCTCTCTTCCTCCACCCTCAGTGCACCCCCCCCCTCTCTTCCTCCACCCTCAGTGCACCCCCCCCCTCTCTTCCTCCACCCTCAGTGCACCCCCCCCCTCTCTTCCTCCACCCTCAGTGCACCCCCCCCCCCCCCCCCTCTCTCCCCCCCCCCCCTCTTCACTGCTACATGCTCTCCACCACACACTCTGCCCCACTCTGCCCCATACAGCCTGGTCGCATGACATTTTGTGAAATGAGCAGGTCTTAAAATGCAAATCCGCTCTCTGTGAAAGAAATGTGTTTGCCCTCCAAGACAGAGTTATGAGGAGGAGACACGACTCCAAACAGGCAGCGGTTTGACAGTGAAAGTAAGGACGTGAAGGTCGGGGGCGGGTTCCACTCCCAATTTGTGCCAAGACATTTTCTACTTGGGCGTGAAGGAAACATTTCCAGCTCAGTTTCAGCTAGTTTAACCGTGACCAAAACCTTACCCTCACCTTAACCAAATTTGCTTCAGTTGCCTAAACCCTAACCAAAGTGTGACTACCTAAGCCAAAACTTAACAACAACCTTAACCAAAGTTATTTTAGTTGCCTTACTACCTTAATAGACTCAACTGATTTTGCTTGATTAAAAATTAACCGTTAGCTAACCTTTTCACATGAAGAACATGTCGTGTTATTGTCACACGATGCAATTTGGGTAACGCTTTAGATTAGGGAACACATATTAACTATTAACTACGGGTTCCCCTTCAATAGTGTCATAATTGTTTCTCAATAAGCACTATAATAGGAGGCTATTGAGATAAAGCTCGTCGTTTAGAGGGTATGCACTTGTAGAATACAATTGTGCAGAGTGAGCTGCTAATAAATGCTTTGTAATGACTAATAATGAACCAGAACACTACTAATATGCATGTTAATAAGCAACTTATTAATAGTTCATAATGTGTTCCCTGATCTCAAGTGTTACCACAAGGTAACAGATATAATAGGTGTGTTAATATTCACATCATTTGTATGCGCTACACATAATCTGCGTTGCAGAGTTTACGCTCGTTTCACAAGATGTGTGTGCGAAAGCGTGTGGGTGCCATGCTACGCTCTGCAGCATGCTATATCAGTTTGTGTTGTGTGTGTGTGGGTGCCATGCTACGCTCTGCAGCATGCTATATCAGTTTGTATTGTGTGTGTGTGGTCCCGCGCGCTACGCTCTGCTGCATGCCTATCCGTTTGTGTTGTGTGTGTCGGCTAATTCAAAGGCACGGCTTGTCTCCGCTCTCATCCATCTGACCATCATTACTCTGAGAGCTGCAGGCCCGGAGCTCACGCTGCTTTTACCTTGTTATGCTAGAATAATAGACAGGCCCTCCAAGAGAATAAAATAGCCTCAAACAATGTTGACTTTACCTTTTCCTCCAAGACCCTAGACTGCATCATTAATCGCAGAATGTGGAGCAGCTCGCACATTTTTAAGGGCCAGTGAACTGCTGTGTGCCGTTGGAGGGAATTGGCTGCCCTGGCTGAAGTGTTTGTGTTTGGATATGTGGGGGGGGGAAGGAGGAGGAGCCGTGGATTGGCAGACTGTCACTGCTCTGTGGTTTGATGTCTGTTGTTCCACAGGGACACTGATGTGGTTTCTCATTGCTTCATGGCTTCTCACACCTGAGGTCAGAGAACAGATACAATGGGATCGTACGAAAGACGACGTTCAAATTTCAGTCACTTTTTTTCCTACCAGAATTAACCCATTTAGAAAGCATGTGGTGGATCCTGGGTCACTTCAAAAAGCCCTTTGAGTTTTGTGTTATAAAGCTCGCTAAAGTGGCTTTGATTGTTTATTGTGGAATCAGTCTATTATTGTTATTGTTATTAGTAGTAGACTAGTAGTGGTAGTAGTAGTAGTAGTAGTAGTAGTAGACTATTATTGGAGACTTTAATTCTACTGTAGGTAAACAATGAAAGAGAGCCAAAAAGGTTTCAGGGGAGAATGATCCCCCCTTATACTGTAAGGCCATTTCCACAGAAACTTTGGTTTCCTTATCAAATTTCCAAATGTATTTTTCTGTTGTTGTTATGAGATATTGAGTTTCACATTTTCAAACATGAGGAAAAGGCAGTCAAGTGCACTGCTTGAAGCCGAAAGAAATGTAGATTGATAATGTCCTGCCTTTCCTCTTTAATTTAGGTACACCGGTATGACATAAAGTAGTCTTTCAACTTGTTATCTATCGCACAACAGAAATGTGCTTTGTGGAAAACAGGTTGCAAAATACCAACCTACAAGTGCACTTCAGTGGAATGACTTGAAGCCGAAGGAGAGGATGGGTGGATGGGTAGAGCGAGGCATCAACACTGTCAGGGTTTGGTGTTCTGTTCCCACTGGGGGGGACCCAATCTAAAGTAGTATCCACTCTTACAGTGTGCTAAAGTGCTTTGAATCAAAAGCTCCAGCAAATGGCAGACTTGATGACGTAGATGGTGTACTCTCTCTCTCTCGCTTTCCTCATATTAGTATCAATTATCATTTCCATTGTTATTCATGCACTGGACAGCATGTAGCCTATTGGATGTGATGTACAGTACACAGTCTGTGCATCAGTACAATAATACCATGGCCACTTGTGTGCTTCTGCTCCACACTGCTTTGCCATACCACAAGCTTCACCTCAAACTGACCCTGCATTCAGATAGGAAGAGAGGTGTCATTTTCTCTGGCTTTATGGGTTTGATTGACTTGAACAAGAAGCACTGAAAGTCACAACATGCAAACAGGTTTCATGCCACCGGCTTGATCCAATAGGAAGCAGCAGGGTGACACAACAGTCATTATGATTAGTGGTCTATATCTATACATCTTCATATCTATATATTGACATTGCATACATTTAATTGAAAGAGGCCTTTTTTGGATGAGATTTACGCTGATAATCTGGGATAGTTTGCTTTTCTGTTTTCTGTTGGTTTGGTTGATTAACTTTTAAGATGCTCAAATTGTTTTATTCTGATATTGAAATGTCATGAAGTCTGTCTGTGCAGGTAACAACTCGCACAAGTCTGAAAACCAGAGAAGTCGTGTGTTCCAGAATTGTTGGGCAGTTGGAAATTCTGATGTAACTGCCCTTCAGGTTGGAATTGCAAGTCTCGGTCCAGATTTCTCACTCGCAAGGTTTCAGAGATGTTGTTAGCTTGGTGGCACAAAGTGTAAACGCTACACAGCATTACAGTACTGTCAACATGGTTAGAATCCTCAAAATATACATGATCTTAAATCCATCAAAACACATGTGTGGTAAATGGTTCAACACAAGCTTGAAATGAAGTTGCACTTACAGTTGCCAACATTCTGTGCTAACTAGCTAGCTAACTTTGCCAAATATCCTCAATATAACATTAGCTGTTGCATTGGGGATACAATATTTTACTTTGGGCAAGTAAAATCTTGTGGGCCTCCATGTTTCTCCTCCACTGGAAAGCACAACGGTTGTAAGTATGAACCAACCAGCTGGGAATGTCTGACTTCCGACTCTGAATGGAGAGCAACCTCACAGTAGACTTGAAGCTGAGATGTCATCAGCCCAGACTAAGCTCCTGCTCAATGAAGATCTCCATTCAGAGCATGTTCTTCTAAGTGAAGGATGATGCTTCATCCATGTCTGTGAATGCAGCCCTTTAGTTAGCTTGCTGCCTCTGCCTCTGTACCTGCACTGCTGCATGCCCTCCTGGAGAACGCATCTACAGTCCAGATGGCTTTGCTTTCCCCTCACCCTAACCCACTCCTCCAAACTCAACCCAGCTTTTCTCTTTAGCAGAACTTATCAGAACCTTCCTTCCTTTCCTCCTCTGGTCCCCCTCTCGCCTCTCTTCTGGCATGCCACTGAAGATACGAATTATGTGTCTGTTTTCTAGCTGTTCCTAATATGCTTCAGTCGCTCCTAAACCGCATCGTGGCAAAACCAGCGTCACCCCTTGTGTCAGCACCCCCATTCGTCCATCCACATTGTCCAAATCAATGATAATATCCCATGTAATCTCTGACTCCGTAAACTACTGTCATTGCATTGTGACCATCCTCCATATATCCGTGGGTAACTCATTGGTCTCTAATCAACTAATAGTAACAGCGCTGGCCAGCATGTTGAAAACCATGCAGCCTCACGAGCTGAGACTGGGGGTTGCCTTTGGCTAACCCCCCGGGTTCAGTTTAATCACTAACAAACAATTGTTTCAGTGTTATCTGACTTGAATTTAAATGAATATCTCTGACCAAGTAAATAGAATATATATAAAAACACCGTCTACGTCTATTTTACCCAAGAAAATAGCAGGCAGAACAAAATTAAGATTTCAGCATAAGGGGTACTATAGATGACAGGTGAACCAGGTGCCTTAGGTAACCTCCCACAATGCACTACTGCTGTGTGAGTGAGCGCATTCAAGTCACATAAAAACTGAAATGCTTGTTAAAGGGGGGAAAAGACAGTTCCAATTTTCAATTTCAATCGTTTTGGAGATATGGTGTTGATGTAACCGGGGCTTTTGAATCCAATTTTACTGCCCTACCTAACTGTCCCTCCTCCATGTTACTGTGGTAAGGACATAACCAGGTCATTTCAATGTTATGATGTCGAACAGTTATTTGTAACACCTCTGATGTAGAGTACTGGCTCTATAACACCTCTGATGTAGAGTACTGGCTCTATTTGCATTTACCAACACGCACAGAGGTCTGTCACTCGCCTTCCTCGTCGCCTCCGGATTTGACACTTTATTACTTACAACTATGACATTTCACTGGGCACACAGACAAGAAAATGACACATTTATTTATAGTTGTCACTCCGGGAGGTATCACTCTGTCGCTTTGAAATGATTAAGCGCTACGAGGAGGTGTGCGGGATGGCATTAAGGGCGGTTGTGCGGGGCCATCTGTGTATGTTGGAAGATCAACCGGGAAATGAAATGTCAAGGCTTGGCTTTTGCTGTGCACCTGTTAACATTTTACCACCTCCATCTGGAGATTGTCTCATACTGTATAGATACTGCAATAAAATATGAGCTTGTCATTGAGGGATCTCCTGTTTTAGCTAGATTTCCCAATTGTGTAAAGAAATGTGTAAAATAAAATAAAATAAAATAAAATAAAATAAAATAAAATAAAAACGTTCAGTAGTAATACAATAAAATAAACACTAGGTAGTGTTTGCATTTGAATAGTCCATCATGAAGGAGATAAAATACTATTTTGGCTGATCCTTTTTAAGCATTTGCTAGCAGATGAATAACACATATTATGTGTCAAACAGGTCAACAAAGTAACTAATACAAAAAAGGGGGCGAATGGACTTGGCCAATCCCCCCTGCCAAGCTGTCCCGGTCGTTGCTCCACCCCCTCCGCTGATCTGGGCAGAGTTGTAGACTAGCACCATGCTTCCTGCAATACATGTGCAGTCGCCAGCCACTTCTTTTCACCCGACAGCGAGGAGTTTCACGGGGCAGGGCTACGTAGCGCGTGGGAGGATCACTCTATTCCCCCCAGTTCCCCTCCCCCCAGCTGACCTAGAGGAAGGACTAGTGCAGGGCACACATACCCTTAATCCCGCTTCCCACCCACAGACACGGCACAATTGTGCCTGCATGGATGTCCGACCAAGCCGGAGTGTAACACCGGGGGCCTCGAACCTGCGACCCTCTGCTGGTAACTTTCTCAGACGTCTCCATGGGAATCCATGTTAATGTCGGCCATCTGCATATCAGAGCGCGCCGCTTCCCGTGCCAGCAGACAATACACTGCTTGTATGAGCTGAGCCTGGCGTGGCGTTCACAGGCAGCAACACTCAGCCCACGCAGGGACTGCAACACTCTGTGAACCATGTCAATCATTTGTCCAACCAAACATACAGTACAGCTGTTAAGTTGCTCCCTGCAGCATATCTGCTCTTGTGCTGTACATGACATCACCTCTTGTACTGTACATGTCATGACATCACCTCTTGTACTGTACATGTCATGACATCACCTCTTGTACTGTACATGACATCAGCCCCTTAAATTTGGCATAGATCAGCGGCTCCCAACCTTTTCCCACTCATGGCCCACTTGAAAATCTCAAAAATGTTGCCGGCCCACATCTGACCATAAACAGCACGGAGGTTCTCAGAGCACTGTTTATTTGAATGATAAAAGGAGCTGTCCATCAGCACCACACAGAAGTCAGGAAGTAAAAGTAAGTGGCTGTCTGCAGGCTAATTAATGAATAGTTGATTACAAATTAAGTAACAGTATAATTCAACGATGGAGAAATGCATTCAGAATCAGAATCAGAATCACTTTTATTGCCACAGTATGCAAGTTACATATGAGGAATTTGTCTTAGTGTCTGTATGCAGCGTAGCGGTCACATCAATATACAGAGATAAGAAGTAGGAAGATAACTAACGGCAATCGCAAGGTTGCAAGTGCAATCAAATCGAGTCAATATATACAATATGTACATGAGTGGTGAAGTGTTCTGTGGATGATAAATATGAATTTACGTTGGATTTACATGAGATTTACAGACTGAGTTAAATATACGTTAAATAGGCAGTGGATTTACATGAATTTACAGTCAGAGTTAGATAAGAGTTTACATTGAATGTACATGAAATTTACAGGCTAAGTTAAATAGGCATTAATGTGCAGGGAATTTACATAAATTTACCAGTCCCAGTTAGACAGGCATTAAATTAGATACAGGCCTGCCATGGATACATTAACAGTGGAAGGCCGAGCAAAGTGAGCATGTACAGTATGTCATTGTCTCCCAGTTCGGCAACAGTTTGTCGTCTCGTCTCTTTCCCCCTCTTATAGTGAAACCAGGAAGAAATGGTGAGAAAAGCCTCTGAGCCACACTGTGCAACTAAGCTCCTCACACTTCAGCCCCAAGCGTTGTGAGTCATATTTGGTGTGTGTGCTCAGCTGTCAGAGCGGTTAGCTCTTTACTTATTGCAGCAGCAGAGCCGTCCACATCATTTTAATGCGAGCCGAGTAGCATGGCACTAATTCAGTTGTAATGTAATGAGGAGCATATCCTTAAGCGCTTAGGGGGATTTCTGGATGAGGACTAACAATAGGGGAGAAGAAACCTTCTGTATATTCTCTTCAGCAGCCTTCGGGAAAGTGATGCGTTGAGCAGCACCGCAGGCTTCAGGTGCATTTTAATCCACACGGCCCAGCTGGAGATCCCAGACACTGCAGCTACATGCCTCAGGCACAGTCTCCCACATTTGACCCGCTCTCCGAGTGAACACCACGCAGCCTTGATCTGAGCTGGCGCAATACGCAGTTCACCGTGACATGTCTAAAACACGGGGGGGTGTGGCTTTAAGAGCACCGCCCCCTAACCCCATCCATTGGTGGGAGACTGTTAGAGCAGTGTTTCCCCCCCAAGAGGGTTTTCACTGATGACGCCCAAATGCCTCTGAAATGGCATTTGGAGCATGTGACAACTCTCCATGGACACCAGTACTAATTCTGTGAAACAGCAAATGAACCATGGCTCATTACGTCTCTCATTTGAATCCAATATTAATGAAAGTCCCAAACAGCATTTAGCCCACGGGACACTGAAACTCTACACAAAGCAATGCTGATGAAATTCTCTGAAAAGCACAGTTAGACGATATGATACTAAGACTAGCCATTGAAAGCAATAATGACAGGAACTCGTTACACTCCGTTTCCATCTTCTAGTCTGACATTGCCTCCTCTCTAACTGATTTCCATGACATTTCCCCTAGAGACCGGTTTATCAGTTTAAATTTAATCCAGTCGAGAGAACGCAAAAAAAACATCTCCCCTTTGAATATTCAAAGCAGAATGCTGTTCGGATTTCAAAGTAAGTGGTACTTTTAATCGATTTAAAACAGCCTTCAATATCTCTCGTCTCTTGTCTCCCGTCTCGTCTATGGCGGCCGCCATTGTCGTTATTACTCGGTGCACTTGACGACGAGAAACAGATGGACAACGGCGATAGTCCCGCCCGTCGTGCTGTTTATTGATGCCGATTGGCTAAATCGCTAGTCCCCCTCGGCGCTGAATGGCTAATCATTTTTTCAACCCAGGAAATCGCTGTTGCCTGCCACGATGCCAGACCAGAAGCAGCCATAACTCAACTCGGTGGAGTGGGCGGAGTCAAAGGTCTAGAACCAGACATGAGCTAAAACGACATTTTGAGCATCTAACACTAAAACGCTCCATTGAAAAAATACGAATGAAGTTCTTTGAAAGCAGCGTTTACGTTTAGACAACACTAATACTCCATGACACCAATAGTAGTGAAACTCTTAGGCAGGGTTTTTGCTCCTCTACGCAGGTTGGTCCATCCTGAGCAATGATGAGGTGAAGCAACAGGTGCATAGTGAGAGCCAGGCCGCAAATCTCCAAAATGCAGGGTGGCAGGGGGAGAGAGATGTGTTGGGTTTTAGGCATGAGGATTAATGATTGGTTAAGGTTAGGGTCAAATATCAGGGTAAGCCAATCAGAGGCAGAGTAGGGCGGGTCATCCCGCTGCCTACCACCCTACATTTTGGAAATTTGCAGCCAGGCCAGCTAAACATGGAGTCAGCCCAGTGGCCCAGTGATGCCCCCCCCCCCCCCCCCTCCCCTCTCCCCTCTCCCCTTCGGTGTCCGCTCACTCTCCTCCTCTTTAACCCCTTGCAGTGCGCCGCGTGCCTCCCCGCTTCTCCATCCCCCCCACCAACCACGACGTGATGCCCGGGGGCAGCGTCAACCTGACCTGCGTGGCGGTGGGCGCCCCCATGCCCTTCGTCAAGTGGATGACCGGGGTGACGGAGCTGACCAAGGAGGACGAGATGCCCGTGGGCCGCAACGTCCTGGAGCTCACCAACATCCACCAGTCTGCCAACTACACCTGCGTGGCCATCTCCTCCCTGGGCGTGATCGAGACCACCGCCCAGATCACCGTCAAAGGTTCCAAAAGCACCCTGTGTGACTGTGGGTGCATGTGTGTGTGTGTGTGTGGGCATGAGTGCCACGTCTGAATAGAAGAGAATTGACTTTACTTGTGTGGTCGTAAAGACAGTAAAGCAGAGAGAAACAGGCAAAATCATTTTAAGGAAAGCCTAAACATTGGTGGTGAGTGCAGATCCTCGGCTAATGTCACTTGATGATCTCATAAAGAGGTTTGCATACTAAAAATAATTCAAAGTTGTATGAGGTCATTTTTGTTCCTTAAAGTGCACTGGGAGGCATCATACAGTAAGCCTCTTGGAAGCATACTGCTCTACTTCAGGGATTTTCAAAGTCTGAGAGTGACCCCTCCCCTTAGTTTACTGGCTTCATTTCACTCAATTCCTGGATGCCTATGGGATCAGGATTATGTTCTTTATTTGCTTCCATAGACACTCAACAATTTAGCCAAGATAGCCTGATATTGCCGTTGAACATACTTCACAGTACGCCAAATACAGTACTTTCTTTTTTTTAAGTCTGTCTGAAGGCATTTATTCGTTTTTGACTGTGGGAAAGTGAAAGGAAAACTGGATCTCTGAACTATCTCCTTAACCAAATCACACACATTCTATGTGATCTCCTTTTGATAAATAATGTAATAACTAATGTAATATTTTTTCACTTACATTCACTGAAACGGTTTGGAGCCCCCTGGGGAGGCCCGCCTCACACTTTGAAAACCTCTTAACATTCATCTTATAATGAATTATGGATTTGTTATAATAGTTATAGAGCCATGCCATAGAGCCATTCAGTTGCCCCCTCCTCCCAAAAAAGAAGAAGATTATAGACTTTTTATTATCGATTGCGTGTATTAACACATACAGTATTATATCTCTTTAATCTGATAATAAGGTGCTAATGTTCTTACAGTGGTATTGCGATGCTTACTAAGGACATATGAGGAGCAACAGTTCAGTTAAGGAGCTTGTGACAGTATTTGTTTTTTTGTTTTGCTAGCGTCACAGTAACAGATGTGATCTACAGTATATGAGAGTATTGCATGAATACATTCTCCTCTATGAAAGCTGCAAACCGAAACGCCGAGAGAGAAAGTTGCATCGTTATTCAGCCAGAGACTGTTGGGATTAAGATGCTTATAAGGAAGGGAAAGAAGGCTGTGGATACACTGCGTAAAGCAGATGTCAAAACACAGGCTTGTAGCTAAGCCTCTGGTTGCATTGGTTCATCTCTAATGGCAGTCTGTGAGCATCTCCACTGTTCTGCACACTCCACTGCCCCGCTTCTTACCTCAGCACTGACAGCACAGAGTCCAACCCAGCACGAATCCACTGCCCCGCTTCTTACCTCGGCACTGACAGCAGAGAGTCCAACCCAGCACAAAAGTACATCTGCATCATATTTTACCACCATCCGTTACACTCAGAGCAATTTAAAGAGAGAGAGTGGCGTCAGCGGAGGACCAAAATGCGTGACTCATTAGCCAATGAACAGCCAGGAAGGGGTCTCGCGCTACTTTTGAATGCTAAAATAAAGCTGATGTACAATTTGATAAAAAAAAAAAAAAAAAAATCAAAGTACAACACAAACTGTCCATTTTGCTGCAACTCAACAGTGCTGCTTAATCCAGGACCTTACTTTCTGGAACTCTTGAGAGTAAAAAACTGGTCCATTGGAGTGAATGGAGGAGATGTTGCGACTCTTCTATATAAATGGCTCTGGTTACACTCATTTCTAAGAAATGTTTCCATTGCTTTGATGCAAATCAGAGAGCAAAGCAACAAATATCAGCCTGGTATCTCTGCCACATTATTCACTCCTCTCTCTGATCTATTATTAGTATACATATACATATACAGTATTAGTATACATATATTATCTGATATGTAATCTTCAATGAGGTCACAGGCGACAACATAATTATGTCGGATGAATATGTTTCTGAAATTCACTTGAACAGTGAGTGTGTTTACATGCACACTAATAAACCCATCATTACTGTATGTGATTAGTATGCAGTTAGCAGATTATTCAGCTCGTCATGTAAGCAGCATAGTCTGCTAGACTTTATCGGATAAAGGCCGTTATCGGATTGTGAGAAATCTGATAAACACACCTAGCTTTTTGCGGAATCGTCAGTTTTATTCAGCGCGTGGCCCAACCTCGATGTCCACACTCACGGATTCACGGACTTTTAGGCGCGTTCCTGCTACTTACTAAAGTGCATGTAAACACATCAATCAGATTACTGCTAGTAGCTGATTATTCCCAGTTATGGGATTGTTGTGTGCATGTAAGAGCAACTCATTGAAATACATTATTATTATTGGACGCAGAATGTTGGACATGACTTGAGAAAAACAGTGAGCATAGCTGTGAATGTGTAGCTGTTAAAGCTAAAACCAAAGGATGAAGAAAGTGTCGCACACTCACTGCTCAATATGCAAATTTTTTTATTGAAATGACGTTTCGGCCTATGGCCTTCTTCAGATTCTTTCAAAGCTAAAACCAAAAACATGTATTTGTGGGGGGAAAACCAATGGCGTATTGGGTCTAATTTCCAAATCTACACCTTCTTTTAGTGCACTGCAGACAGAGAAATGTTACCGTCCTTTCTGGCTGAAATTCAGAGCAGTAATGTGGGGTTTCTGCCTGCATTGATTGTATATCATTTTAGATTTGCGCAGCCCCGGTGAGATAGATGGATTTCCATAAGCACATCCAGCTAACTGTTTGGCAACATAATACACATGCCTCACCTACCACCCCAACGCAGGTGAGAGCCTCCTGAGCAGTGATGAGAGCCTCCTGAGCAGTGATGAGAGGCTCCTGAGCAGTGATGAGAGCCTCCTGAGCAGTGATGAGAGGCTCCTGAGCAGTGATGAGAGCAGTCCTGAGCAGTGATGAGAGGCTCCTGAGCAGTGATGAGAGCAGTCCTGAGCAGTGATGAGAGGCTCCTGAGCAGTGATGAGAGGCTCCTGAGCAGTGATGAGAGCCTCCTGAGCAGTGATGAGAGCCTCCTGAGCAGTGATGAGAGGCTCCTGAGCAGTGATGAGAGCAGTCCTGAGCAGTGATGAGAGGCTCCTGAGCAGTGATGAGAGGCTCCTGAGCAGTGATGAGAGGCTCCTGAGCAGTGATGAGAGCCTCCTGAGCAGTGATGAGAGGCTCCTGAGCAGTGATGAGAGCCTCCTGAGCAGTGATGAGAGGCTCCTGAGCAGTGATGAGAGCAGTCCTGAGCAGTGATGAGAGGCTCCTGAGCAGTGATGAGAGGCTCCTGAGCAGTGATGAGAGGCTCCTGAGCAGTGATGAGAGCCTCCTGAGCAGTGATGAGAGGCTCCTGAGCAGTGATGAGAGCAGTCCTGAGCAGTGATGAGAGGCTCCTGAACAGTGATGAGAGGCTCCTGAGCAGTGATGAGAGGCTCCTGAACAGTGATGAGAGCCTCCTGAGCAGTGATGAGAGGCTCCTGAACAGTGATGAGAGGCTCCTGAGCAGTGGTGAGAGCCTCCTGAGCAGTGATGAGAGCAGTCCTGAGCAGTGATGAGAGGCTCCTGAGCAGTGATGAGAGGCTCCTGAACAGTGATGAGAGGCTCCTGAGCAGTGATGAGAGGCTCCTGAGCAGTGATGAGAGGCTCCTGAGCAGTGATGAGAGCCTCCTGAGCAGTGATGAGAGGCTCCTGAGCAGTGATGAGAGGCTCCTGAGCAGTGATGAGAGCCTCCTGAGCAGTGATGAGAGCAGTCCTGAGCAGTGATGAGAGGCTCCTGAGCAGTGATGAGAGGCTCCTGAGCAGTGATGAGAGCCTCCTGAGCAGTGATGAGAGCAGCCTTGAGCAGTGATGAGAGGCTCCTGAACAGTGATGAGAGGCTCCTGAACAGTGATGAGAGGCTCCTGAGCAGTGATGAGAGGCTCCTGAGCAGTGATGAGAGGCTCCTGAGCAGTGATGAGAGGCTCCTGAGCAGTGATGAGAGGCTCCTGAACAGTGATGAGAGGCTCCTGAACAGTGATGAGAGGCTCCTGAGCAGTGATGAGAGGCTCCTGAGCAGTGATGAGAGCCTCCTGAGCAGTGATGAGAGCCTCCTGAGCAGTGATGAGAGGCTCCTGAACAGTGATGAGAGGCTCCTGAGCAGTGATGAGAGGCTCCTGAGCAGTGATGAGAGGCTCCTGAGCAGTGATGAGAGGCTCCTGAGCAGTGATGAGAGCCTCCTGAGCAGTGATGAGAGGCTCCTGAGCAGTGATGAGAGGCTCCTGAGCAGTGATGAGAGGCTCCTGAGCAGTGATGAGAGGCTCCTGAGCAGTGATGAGAGCCTCCTGAGCAGTGATGAGAGCAGCCTTGAGCAGTGATGAGAGGCTCCTGAACAGTGATGAGAGGCTCCTGAACAGTGATGAGAGGCTCCTGAGCAGTGATGAGAGGCTCCTGAACAGTGATGAGAGGCTCCTGAACAGTGATGAGAGGCTCCTGAGCAGTGATGAGAGGCTCCTGAGCAGTGATGAGAGCCTCCTGAGCAGTGATGAGAGGCTCCTGAACAGTGATGAGAGGCTCCTGAGCAGTGATGAGAGGCTCCTGAGCAGTGATGAGAGCCTCCTGAGCAGTGATGAGAGCAGCCTTGAGCAGTGATGAGAGGCTCCTGAACAGTGATGAGAGGCTCCTGAGCAGTGATGAGAGGCTCCTGAGCAGTGATGAGAGGCTCCTGAACAGTGATGAGAGGCTCCTGAGCAGTGATGAGAGCAGTCTGATGAGAGCCTCCTGAGCAGTGATTGGCAGATAGAATGGCAGCGTTGAACTGCTCCATATATTCAGTGCATCAGTGGGCGTTCCTCCAGCCAGACCTGATGTTAGAAAGCCTGGGAAAAAGATGGAGGTAGGAGGAGAGACGTAGACTCGTTTGTCTGACTTGTCTTCTGTGTGACTGTCTGCTCTGTAACAGCCCTGCCCAAGCCGCCCACTTCCCTCATCGTGACAGAAACCACCGCCACCAGCGTCACCCTCACCTGGGACTCCGGCAACCCGGAACCGGTGTCCTACTATGTGATCCAGTACCGAGCCAAGCTGTCCGAAAACGGCTTCCAGGAGGTCGACGGGGTCGCCACCACCCGATACAGCATCGGCGGCCTGAGCCCCTTCTCCGAGTACGAGTTCCGCGCCATGGCCGTCAACAACATCGGCCGCGGGCCACCCAGCGCCGTGGTGGACACCCGCACCAGCGAGCAGGCGCCCTCCTCGCCTCCCCTGCACGTCCAGGTAGGGTTGTCACGATACTACTGTCGATATTCTAACTTCGAAATTACGACACGAGAGGCATACAAATAAACAGGACAGGTGGACGGACAGACGCACACTTCTCGATAATCTAGGCCAGATAAAACTCATCAAAAACGGAACACAGCAGACTACCCCTGCTCTAGTCATCAGCCTATCAGAACACAGCAGATTACCCCTGCTCTAGTCATCAGCCTATCAGAACACTTTGAGTTTGTTGAAGCAACAGATACCCACCAATGATAGGGAGGGGAAATCAGTAATATGTTTGATTTTTCATTATGAGAAAGCACTGCTGCTATCAACACTGTTGCAAATGAGCATTGTATCCGTTTCACATTTTTAGTATCGATACTTATCGATACTTTTGACAACCTTACGTCCAGGCCCGCATGCTGAGCTCCAGCACCATGCTGGTCCAGTGGGAGCCTCCGGAGGAGCCCAACGGGCAGATCCGAGGGTACCGGGTGTACTACAGCCCGGAGCACGAGGCCCCCCTCAGCGCCTGGCACAAACACAACACGGACGACAGTCGTCTCACCACCATCTCCGGCCTGACCACAGACATCACCTACAGCCTGCGGGTGCTGGGCTTCACCTCGGTGGGCGACGGGCCGCCGTCTGACGTGCTGCAGGTCAAGACCCAGCAGGGAGGTGAGAACACGCCCCATGTGTGTTTTGGTCACTTTCATTTTAAGGGGGAACCAAACACAGACGTTTTGAGGTCGTCTCTGCTGTTGCGATTGCAGTTTGCTATTGGCTCCTCTTGGTTGCTTTTGGTTGATCCATGTCAAACCAGGAAAACACAGGTAACCTACATCACAGGTAACCAAGATCAGCCAATGACAGATTACAATAGGGCTCAACAGTCATGTGTTGTCGTCCAGCCCCGGAAGAGAATTCCCCATTCATTTTGTCAATAGACATATTGAAAAGTCCTTATAGAACGTATAGTTTTAAGGCTGGAACCAAGCTAACCCGTGACCAATCTGGGAACCCAGAGTCTAGTTTTATTTGAAAAATAGACTCTGGGACAGCCCTACCTTTGTTCCCGGCTTCCTGTACAGTGCCTCTCCTGCCACCGTCACTTCCTTTTCTGCGTCCGTTTCGGCTATTCGCTAATAACGTTAATGCAAAAACACACTGCACAGAAGACTCGTCTCACAACAACAGTGGAAATTGTCGCAGCGCAAGTTGCTATTCAGACTGTAAACAGTGGAGCACGGAAAAGGAAGTGACGGTGGCAGGAGAGGCGCTCTGTACAGGAAACCGGGAAAAAAGGTAGGGCTTTCCCAGAGTCTATTTTTCAAATAAAAATAGACTCTGGGTTCCCAGATTGACCCGTGACCTATTGAATCATGAGTGACCATAAAACATTTCACTTGGAGCAAAAAGAGGAAAAATCTGAAATTTGATTTCCCCCCCGCTTTTTATTTTTTGTATGCGTGTAAGTGCTTTAGTCAATACATTATATACAGTCTATGGTCAATACCCGTAAGGAGGTCCCACACCTCTTCCTCAAGGACAAAGTGGTTGCCTGCAATTCCAATAAGGCATGTTGCTATATAGAGGACAAATGATAATATTTATTGTTCTTGTTTTCATGTTTTTTTAAGTGCTTCACCACAGCACAGCCTACTGTACTGTGTGTGTGTGTGTGTGTGTGTGTGTGTGTGTGTGTGTGTGTGTGTGTGTGTGTGTGTGTGTGTGTGTGTGTGTGTGTGTGTGTGTGTGTGTGTGTGGTGGAATAGAGTTCACCTTTTTCAGCTCACATAAATCTTTTTGACATAAACTCATCATATAATCATAGTAACAATCAAGAGGATGTATTTCCTGTGAGGATAGGGTCTTTGAAAGGGGAAAGCACAAATGGATGCGCACATTTTTATTTACCACTAGATCACTGTGATTAATGCCACCTCTTATGTGTCCGTCCGCTATGTAACTAAACATATAGGGAGCAATCGGCTCATGAGAGAAAAACTGAAGAATCGATGGTTAAAGGCACTATATATGCATGCGATTTTTTTTAATTATTTTTTTAGCCCACTAGATGTCGCAATAGAGGAGCATCCGACACAAACAAATCATTGTTTAGTAGTATACGCTTGCATCGCTCTCCTACTGTAGTGGTCTGCTGTGTGTGTGCACTAGACACGCTATGGGCCCTCGTTGTGTGTACGTGTGTGTGTGTGTGTGTGTGTGTGTGTGTGTGTGTGTGTGTGTGTGTGTGCGTGTGCGTGTGTGTGCGTGTGTGTAGAGTGGACACACAGGCAGAGCGAGCCACAGCCGAGCCAACCGCATTCAAACCAAACCCGGAAATGCTGCGACACGGTCCTGCAGCTGTGAAATAATCAGGAAAACAACTTTAAATTGCTCGTTTCAGATCTGACTCCAGAACAGCCAATTTAGTGCTTGGCTGCACCTTGTGTGAGAAAATGCTGAGATTAGGAACATTGGATATAAAGGCATTAGAGTCGCATGGGAAGTCTGAAAAACACAAATCCAGCAGCAAACGCCTGCTGCCATTGGTCAGTATTATTCCATATCTGCTGCCATTGGTCAGTATTATTCCATATCTGCTGCCATTGGTCAGTATTATTCCATATCTGCTGCCATTGGTCAGTATTATTCCATATCTGCTGCCATTGGTCAGTATTGTTCCATATCTGCTGCCATTGGTCAGTATTCTTCCATATCTGCTGCCATTGGTCAGTATTATTCCATATCTGCTGCCATTGGTCAGTATTCTTCCATATCTGCTGCCATTAGCCAGTATTCTTCCATATCTGCTGCCATTGGTCAGTATTCTTCCATATCTGCTGCCATTGGCCAGTATTCTTCCATATCTGCTGCCATTGGTCAGTATTCTTCCATATCTGCTGCCATTGGCCAGTATTCTTCCATATCTGCTGCCATTGGTCAGTATTATTCCACATCAGGAGGACGGGAGCATCAAAGTCCAATTGTCCTTCATAACCTTCATACTTTTTTTTACCAATATGACTGTGAAATAGGTCTTGCCTTGCATTTATAATGGTCTTAAAAAGGTCTCATAAAAGTTTTAATGTATTAAATAAAATTAATTAAAAAAAGAAAAAAAGAGAAAAAAAAAAAAATATATATATATAAAATTAATGTATGTAGTGGTTTTTATGTACAGTATGCATGTATTTATATATCTATCTAATGTATCTATCCATCTATCTATCTATCTATCTATCTATCTATCTATCTATCTATCTAATGGATCTAATCAAGATAGGAACAATACATATTGATGAACATTTTGATGTAAATATGCCAGATTATAACCAGAGGCTAATTTCCACCTGTAGTCCCTTGGCAGGGCGATGTTATAAAACCAACAATTCCAAACGGTATACAAGTATACTGTACATAAACTCCATAAGCAAAACAAAACAACAGTACATAATATATACAAGCCACAAAACCACACAAACTTCAGAACCATAAAAAGACAACAGACAAACAACAATATAATATTACTGTATTACTGCAAGTGACGAGACAAACCAGGGAAAGGGGAGACCACGAGTTGAAGTGCTTTAGGTGCCAAGCGCTAAAGTGACTGGTGTTAAAGTGCATGTGCTAAAGTGCTAGTGTGCTCATGTTATTGCACTTGAATGATAAAGTGAGTGCTGGAGTAGATTGCACACAAATGCTAAATGGTAGATTGCACATCTGCCTTTTCTTCTCGCCCTGCTGTCTCTGTCTCCATGGCTCTCCATCACTCTCTTCACCTGTTTGTTTTGTGTCTTCCTCTCCTTCCTCCTGCAGTTCCGGCTCAGCCCTCTGGGTTGGAGGCCGAGGCCGAGCTGGACTCGCGCATCATGCTGTCGTGGCTGTGGCCCGTCCAGGACCCCATCATCAACTTTGACCTGCTCTACTGGGAGGCCAGCAACGCCGGGGACAAGGTAACACCAGCACACAGACAGGAGGCAGATCGGGGTGTTTTGGTGTGAAAAAGCTGAAATGGATTTCGCTCCTACAAACCTGCTATCTGGAATATATGTATTATTTTTGCGTGATGTATTTTCGTAGCATGTCATCTAAGACAAAATGTATTATGTTCCACTGCACTGTATACCCTGCATTCGCAATACTTTTTTCGTATTACTACTCCCCCCTGAACTTCCTTGAAAAAGGGGTTTTGATCTCAATACGACTTACCTGGTTAAATAAAGGATAAATAAAATAAAATAATGTTCTAGTGTTGGAATCGCCAGCTGGGTTGCAACTATCCAATTTCTCCACAGGAATCATTTCAGTTTCAGCTAATCTCACTGCTGTAATAAGGCACAATAGCTCAACTGTGCATGCGTGAAGTGTGTGGAGGCCGCGGAGCTCACGGCGCTAAAAATGAGCACGAGAAGCTAGAAATTAGCGCGTGATATTTCTAGTACTATCTAAATAGATATGTTTCTGACTTGCTTGTTGCTTAGTAGCTATAGTATCGAATTGTAGCACTGGCTACTTCATATCATTTCCACTGAATTAAGTTATTGCTGTTTTGTTGGAGACTGGGACTACCTGACAGTTTGTGTCCTGCATGTGAACGAGACGATGTTTCTCTCTCCACAGCAACGCGTCACCTTCAACCCAGCAGGCTCGCACGCTGTGGACGGTCTGAAGCCAGACACGCTCTACCTGTTCTCCCTGGCAGCGCGCTCTGAGATGGGCTTAGGAGTCTTCACTCAGCCTATCGAGGCCAGGACTGCCCAGTCCAGTAAGTGCTACAGCCTTCTAACCCCCAAATCAAGCCCAGGTAGCGCACAACACATTTCACACTTCTTAACCCAGTGGTTCTCAAATGGGGGTCCGGGGACCCCCAGGGGTCCGTGGCACTTTGCCAGGGGGTCCGCGAAAAGTTTTCAGGAAAATAAAAATAAAACCTTTTTTTGTTGTTGCAAAAGCTTCATGGTTCAACTACATAGTTCAAGTTTATATTTTAAATCTAAAATGGTTCATGGATTGCATTCTAATCTAACAAACCTATAAATTTAAAAGTCAAGCATGTTACCATGGAAACAATTAAGCTTAGCCCAAAATCACAAATCAGAATGAGGGGGTCCCCGGTGTATTTTCTATATTGTAAGGGGTCCTTGACTGAAAAACATTTGAGAACCTCTGTCTTAACCTACTAAAAAAAAAAAAAAAAAAATCTTAACCTACTAATATTTAGGCCTATGCTACTTAAAGGAATATGCAGTGTTATGGTACATTGGCCTGTTGGTCAACTTAGCTGTTTAGGGTCGGAGAAAATGAAAATATACACTATGTTGAGTGACGCTAGTGTGGAGACTCTGGAGATGATGCGCCACTTGTCCTGCCACCACTTACTGCCTCAGCCAGGAAGGATTCACAATTGCTCGAGTGACATCACTGATGGCATCATCACTGATGACATCACAATTGTGACAGACACCACCCACTTAGCCAATATAAACTAAGAGAAGATACAGTAGGTTCTGCCCACTTAACAGCTAAGTTGACCAGCCCAGATGATATAAAAACATTGTATATTTCTTTAAGAACGTTACAGTAGCTACAAAAAGGACTGCTTTAAGGCTACACCAACAACCAGGAGATACAGTAATGTGCTAACTTCCCGTGCCTAAATGGAGTTCACCAGTTAAAGTTGGAGGTACAGTAGTACTCCTAGAAGATTCCCCCATGGTGTGTGCTCTGAAAGCATGGCAAGGTATTTGTGGTATGTACTGTATTGTAAAGCTTCTGTAGCTTTACATTTGACAAGGCTACAACCTTTTCATTTGATCGTTTTTATTTGGATGGTTTCTCCTTTTCCATTGCTCTGAAAGCACAAACTCAATGTTTGTTTGCATTATGCGTTGAAATGCTTGTGAGGTGGGAACCACAGCAGTGGGCTTTATGGAATGACAATGCAGCTGTCATCAAACTGGAACAAAGTCATTCTTTTTTTTGTCGCATTCAAGCTCCTTGCCGTGACAAGCATCTATCAGACACATTAAGTAAGGCGTGCTGTGATTATAGACTGCACAGTTATTATTACATTTTTGCCTGCTTGTAACTTGACCTTTATGAATATTTATTTATGAAAATGATATACTGTATGTTCAGAGTGAAATTCACATGCCCCAAAGATCCCTGGCATTATTGTTCCTTACCAACCGTGAGCCATGAGCCATGAGCTTTGTTATTGTCACCCAGCCAGTGTATGAGAGCGGAAAGTCTTATTCTTAAGCAGTCATGCCTGTGTACTGAGACTACTGGAGCACAGATCATGCCTGTGTACTGAGACTACTGGAACACAGTCATGTCTGTGTACTGAGACTACTGGAACACAGATCATGTCTGTGTACTGAGACTACTGGAACACAGATCATGTCTGTGTACTGAGACTACTGGAACACAGTCATGTCTGTGTACTGAGACTACTGGAGCACAGATCATGCCTGTGTACTGAGACTACTGGAACATAGATCATGTCTGTGTACTGAGACTACTGGAACACAGTCATGCCTGTGTACTGAGACTACTGGAACACAGTCATGCCTGTGTGTACTGAGACTACTGGAACACAGATCATGTCTGTGTACTGAGACTACTGGAACACAGATCATGTCTGTGTACTGAGACTACTGGAACACAGTCATGCCTGTGTACTGAGACTACTGGAACACAGTCATGCCTGTGTACTGAGACTACTGGAACACAGTCATGCCTGTGTACTGAGACTACTGGAACACAGTCATGCCTGTGTACTGAGACTAGTGGAACACAGTCATGCCTGTGTACTGAGACTACTGGAACACAGATCATGCCTGTGTACTGAGACTACTGGAACACAGATCATGTCTGTGTACTGAGACTACTGGAACACAGATCATGCCTGTGTACTGAGACTAGTGGAACACAGTCATGCCTGTGTACTGAGACTACTGGAACACAGTCATGCCTGTGTACTGAGACTACTGGAACACAGATCATGTCTGTGTACTGAGACTACTGGAACACAGATCATGTCTGTGTACTGAGACTACTGGAACACAGTCATGCCTGTGTACTGAGACTAGTGGAACACAGTCATGCCTGTGTACTGAGACTACTGGAACACAGTCATGCCTGTGTACTGAGACTACTGGAACACAGATCATGTCTGTGTACTGAGACTACTGGAACACAGTCATGCCTGTGTACTGAGACTAGTGGAACACAGTCATGCCTGTGTACTGAGACTACTGGAACACAGTCATGCCTGTGTACTGAGACTACTGGAACACAGATCATGTCTGTGTACTGAGACTACTGGAACACAGATCATGCCTGTGTACTGAGACTACTGGAACACAGATCATGTCTGTGTACTGAGACTACTGGAACACAGATCATGCCTGTGTACTGAGACTACTGGAACACAGATCATGCCTGTGTACTCAGACTACTGGAACACAGTCATGTCTGTGTACTGAGACTACTGGAACACAGTCATGCCTGTGTACTGAGACTAGTGGAACACAGTCATGCCTGTGTACTGAGACTACTGGAACACAGTCATGCCTGTGTACTGAGACTACTGGAACACAGATCATGTCTGTGTACTGAGACTACTGGAACACAGTCATGCCTGTGTACTGAGACTAGTGGAACACAGTCATGCCTGTGTATTGAGACTAGTGGAACACAGTCATGCCTGTGTACTGAGACTACTGGAACACAGTCATGCCTGTGTACTGAGACTACTGGAACACAGATCATGTCTGTGTACTGAGACTAGTGGAACACAGTCATGTCTGTGTACTGAGACTAGTGGAACACAGATCATGCCTGTGTACTGAGACTAGTGGAACACAGATCATGCCTGTGTACTGAGACTACTGGAACACAGTAGAGATGCTGCGATCGAGATTTTTCAATTCCGATCCGATTTCGATATTTTAGCTCAAAACCGATCCGATTCCGATCAAATTTCGATACCCGATTCGATACCGATTTCGATCCGATACCGATACAGCACATATTTAAGTCTCTCTATGCTGTCTGATAGCTAGCAGGCAACAAACATTTTTAGGGTTAGATATGTATGTGTGTGCTTTGGTAATATAGTATGTAAACGATTTAGTTCATCTAATTCATTTGATGTAAAACTAAAACATAACAATCAAATTAGGGCTGGGCGAGATGGATGATTTAATAGCTCTGCAATAGAGCAATAGCAATAGCTCTGACCTAAGCAAATCTGACATCACTATTGTGATATAATATTTTTTTTAGTAAAGTGTATCACTCAATAGTCAATACAAAAAATAATGGCTTTTATAGAACCGAAAGCCTAGCTGCTTAGTCTGCAGATAAAACATAAAAAATTACATTTAGACTCTTATTGGCATGACGGCAACATATAAGCGGTCTGAATTTTGCATGGGGCCAGTTCTATAGTGAGGCATGGAAAGCCTCACTATACGCCATCATATCTGTGTCGTTTCACTTTTGACTGAAAAATGATGCCTGTAGTCTAGATTAAAGAAAATACATGTATGTGATGTTGACAATTATGTAGGCTATGTGCGCATTCGTTTTCCTTATAGATCATGAGTGCTCCGCAGCTAGCTACGTTAGCTTGCATGTAACGTTTAGCGTTAGTTGATTTTGGAGACACAAACCCTGGACGTTTCATTTTGAGTAGGCTAATGCATGAGGTTCTCTATGGTTTACGCCAGCTCTGGGAGTATGAAATGCTTTAAATGCGGGGGTTTTGGTCACAACAAGCTTGTGGAGGGCTACCCTGCAACTAGATAGCCTAACCAGCTAGCTAACGTTAGCCCCGTTAACATGCAGCCATCATCACAACAGCTAGCGTTAACGTTAACGCCAAAACAAATCCGCTGCCTCATCCCCACGTTTGGTTTAGCGTAACGCCAGCTCAGACTTTCCCCTAATCTCAGAAACCTTGCGGGACATGTATTGCAAATTGCAATAGTGGTTGTGTTGTTATATGGTGCGGACGCGTGATTTCGAATCGCACATAGGTTAAGGACGGGTGTGTCTGACGTTTTGGCCCTGGCCATCCTAGGCTCAACGCGACCTCTGTGCTGTTGCTGCTGCTGCATGCTGGATAGAAATCCTGGAGCGGAGTCATGGAATGGAGTGCTTATATCGGAGCCTTGGATCGGTCATTTTCGCTGGAATCCGATCCGATCCGATCCATGTCTTTTGGCTGATATCGCGCCGATATCCGATCACATGATCGGATCGCAGCATCTCTAGAACACAGATCATGTCTGTGTATTGAGACTAGTGGAACACAGTCATGTCTGTGTACTGAGACTACTGGAACACAGATCATGCCTGTGTACTGAGACTACTGGAACACAGATCATGCCTGTGTACTGAGACTACTGGAACACAGATCATGTCTGTGTACTGAGACTAGTGGAACACAGTCATGTCTGTGTACTGAGACTAATGGAACACAGATCATGTCTGTGTACTGAGACTACTGGAACACAGCTCATGCCTGTGTACTGAGACTACTGGAGCACAGATCATGCCTGTGTACTGAGACTACTGGAACACAGTCATGCCTGTGTACTGAGACTACTGGAACACAGATCATGTCTGTGTACTGAGACTACTGGAACACAGATCATGTCTGTGTACTGAGACTACTGGAACACAGATCATGTCTGTGTACTGAGACTACTGGAACACAGTCATGCCTGTGTACTGAGACTACTGGAACACAGATCATGCCTGTGTACTGAGACTACTGGAACACAGTCATGCCTGTGTACTGAGACTACTGGAACACAGTCATGCCTGTGTACTGAGACTAGTGGAACACAGATCATGCCTGTGTACTGAGACTACTGGAACACAGATCATGTCTGTGTACTGAGACTACTGGAACACAGTCATGCCTGTGTACTGAGACTAGTGGAACACAGATCATGCCTGTGTACTGAGACTACTGGAACACAGATCATGTCTGTGTACTGAGACTACTGGAACACAGTCATGCCTGTGTACTGAGACTACTGGAACACAGTCATGTCTGTGTACTGAGACTACTGGAACACAGCTCATGCCTGTGTACTGAGACTACTGGAGCACAGATCATGCCTGTGTACTGAGACTACTGGAACACAGTCATGCCTGTGTACTGAGACTACTGGAACACAGTCATGCTAGTAGCATGGGATGGATTATCTAGTTCACAGAACTGTGTCATTGTAAATCTCAAGTTTCAAGTATGCAAAAGTTAATCACTCGTGTAGTCTTAATTATACTCTCTTTTTTTTTTTGCATGTGCCAATGGAGTTCGTGGGACCTATAATTACAAAATTAAGGTACAAATAGAGACAAATGGCAATCCTAAGGCCTTTTTTGTGAGGGCTTACTTTTACTAACCTAATGCTGCCACACGGTTTGTTTCACAGAACCGTCTGGGAACTCGATCTTGGAAAACGGTTACAAAGGGCAGGGCACTTTCACTTTCAAAAGATCCTTGGCAGGTGATTGGATGAACCATCTGTCTATCACCAGCTATCGCAAGCTAACTTCAACCGCCTCCTCCAGTCCATCCTCGGACGCTGATTGGTCCGAACCACTAGATTTGGATTCAAACCAAAACCAATAGATTGGAGTGTGGCAAGATGGATTTCTCGCTTGATCATGATCTCGTTCGCGCGAATCCAGCTGCCTCGCAACGTTATACTTTTACTGGTCGGCTGGTCATGTGTCCCTAAAGCATCACATCTGGATGCTAAGGCAGTGCTCACGTGCACACCAGCACTGCGTGATATATTAATTTTCTGCTGCCAGTGCGTAACGAATCATTGGCCATTGCACATTGTACATTTTGACAAATAGGCTAATAAAGGCACTGAGTAGATACATACAGCACATAATATGATGTAAGAGCAAGTCAACACAAACAGACTGTTGCACACACAGAACACATATTACCATTGTCACGCTGCTTCATAATGATAGTTTGTCATGTGAAACGCGGCACACAGCTCGCTGA